>NC_056745.1:765493476-765748476 GCF_019279795.1 Protopterus annectens | reverse complement strand
GCCTTACAACACTTGAGAAAGAAGAAACTCTCTAACTGCATAGTGATCCTGCATCATCACAAAAGGGTTTTCATCTAGGAAAAAAAGAGGTCATTGTTCCCCTCTACTCGGCACTCAGACGCATTATAGAGTACAACACCCCTTTTGGAATGTACCTCAAGACATCTGCAGCAGCTGGAAAGACCAGAGAAGTACCTCACAAAGAGGATTACTGGCCTCAAACAGATGCCCTACACTGACCATCTCAAAAAACTTTAGCTTTACTCCGCAGCACATCACCTACTCCGAGGAGATTTTTGCCTAACATATAAAGCTATGTTAAACCCAGAGGTGTTGGACATGCTACACTGAAAGAATTCCAAATCCCTCCAAGCTACACACTCTAGGGACCTAAACCTTGTTACCATAATACACAGGACATGCTGGAGGGATAGATTCCTGTCCCAGAGACTTCCTATACTCTGGAACAAGCTACCATCTATGTCAAGCAAAGTTTATTAGAGTCTTCAAGAAAAATCTTGATGAGTGGATGGGAAATAGGAAACACACTCCAGGGATCACTTCTGTGGCTCTGCTCGACAGGGACAACTTTCTTGGGTGGCATAAGCCAGGGAACCTTGTTGGCTAGGCTTACTTGGGCCTTTTGGCCGATAGCTTAGTCTGTTCCTCAAAATTTGTGAGTTTCAGGCAAATCATTGGGATGATATGGCAAATCGCTGGGATAATCTGAGGATTGAAGTCACTTAACAAGGACATACACACTTGGATTGCAGACTTCAAATCCTTCAGAAAATGCATATTAACAGAAACCCTGATATTCTACCAACTTTCTAAGTTTACAATACTTAAACTCTGACCCTATCATACCTTTTAACCATACAGATTTTCGCAAAATGTCCAGATTTTTACCTCATATTCTTGGTCTGTTCCTTATAAAATTTGTAGTTTTCTAGCAAATCATGGAGGATTGAAGTAACAAGCTACATAACACATACATTTTGAGTTTTCCAGATTTCTTGCACTGAAAGGTTAAGACATATATCCCTATTTTGGGGCCTTTGCTCCTTCATTTTTCAGGCTTTGTCCAAATTTCTAGCACTAAGAGGTATGGTGCACATGTTAATGTAAATGTTTATTTTTTATTTTTATTTTCTGTAGCTAGGGTGGTAGACTGATTCCAGAAGGACCTGTTCCATTCATTGACTGGAAGACCTAACTACAGCAGTGTTAAGAGTAAAAAGAAAACCATTCTGTGCAAAATCATACTGTATATGCCAGGCAAAATGAACATATCAATCATTCAAATCACAGAACAGCAAAAAAAGGACTTTTGCAAACAGTTTAAAGTATGTTATTCTACCATCAACAATCATGAAGCTCCATTAGGGTAAGCTGATTAAACAGTGGGAAGTCATAAGTCAAAATCTACAATGAAAAGAATTATACAAACTAAATTAAAACACAGGAAGCACTACCATATCAAGGGTTGATAAGGGAAATGGAGTATAACTGGGAAATACAAAATGTCAAAGAACAAGTGCATCAGCAAGTGAAAACGTAGGCATGGTGCTCAAACAGGAACATACAGAATCAGCAGACTTAGGTAATGGCAGGATTAGGAAAACAGGTGTAGGAAGACAATTTAAGCTGGATCACAAGTTTCAACCTACATTTTAAAGTAGTTTCACCATTCTTAACATTTTTAAAAGGGCAACCTAGACTTCAGGACCAAACACTGAGAAGGCATAGTCAGATTAGAATTGCCACTCTATTTGACAAAGAAACCAAGTTATTGGGAGCAAATAATTAGAAAGGGAAAGGTAACAGAATGGAAGACACCAAGAATTCATTTGGACTGCAGGCTAGAGATTGCCTATATTCTGATATCCATCCTTGATAGTGACGGCAAAGAGAAATAAATAGGGGGAATCCTGAGTGAATGACCAGCACCGGTAGCGTTTTTAATAGAATCTAGAGCAGAAGCTGCTACTAAAAAAGGGGATAGTTAGTGGGGCATATAAAATACTGCATAATAACTATAGGAATCGGGGGAGGTTAGATAGGATTGGAAAGAGACTGGATAAGCAATTCCTTAAAACATAATGGGAGGATATATGTATGGCTCCCAAATATGCAACAAAGTCTAGAATATTTTGGATGTTTGCTTGGAAGTGTTTGAATAGATAATTTTATACGCCAAGCAGATCACTCAAATGAGTGCACACAGCTGAAGAAAATAATGAAATATTTAACGACGATAAACAGCCGACTGACTCTGGTTTGTTAGGATTGAAATTATCTGGAAAGAAGAAGGGATTTTGCTGGAGAAAATTAGCAAAAGAACCAAGTTATGTGGTGCAAATAACTAAAGAGGGAAAGTTAAGAGAGATAGGAGGCCAAGCAGAAGTTTTGACTGCAGAGGTACCAAAGAATATTTTCCTTCCTTTTTTGTTCTAAAAGGTCTCCAAGAAAAATATTACAGAACATGAAGGATGGCCTGACAAGGGCAAGCCATTTCTAGTAGAACCAGTGGCTCCAATGGTGGGTTTAAATAATGAACCCATAGTAGATACAGAAACCCAGAGAACAGTTCAACATATGTGTAATATGCATGTATTCCACATTCCCATCAATGTTTATTTTCAGCACGAGGTTACCTGTTCTCATGTTAGCTCCACCAACTGGTGCCTTGTAGTAGATGGGTAAATATATCTATATTAGCTTTAATCATTAACATCTAAATAAAAGAACATGCATACCATGTGACACATTTTCCTTCCAGCATGCCAGCCTCACTAAAAATTCATGGAGGGTGAAGTAGCCAGTCTCTTTGTTGCATACCAAGCATTCTGATAAATATCAAGATATTACACAGAAATGGATTAGGGAGTAGAGAGAGATAATTCTTAACTGAAACATGCACCAGGGCTACTACTGGAAACTCTCTCACTGTATGGCAATTTAAGAGACAAGGATACTTTGGATTCAGAAATTTCTACATGTTGCTGAGGAAAAGTCTTGTCAGTACTTAACTACTTTTCCAGAAGAGTAGAAACAAAGGACAGAAGCAATTTTAGAAAAGTTCAGGAAAGAACGTGCCAATTCTTCATCTTTTTTTCTTTACCAGGGGAGGATGTCCTGCAAATGATTTTGGTGCTTATATCACACAGTTGAATAAAGCCAACTATGAATTTGGCAAGCTCCATGATTCTTGAAGAAATTAGACATTTTCTGTAAACTTTGTATTACATTAAATCACACTGCAAACAATGACAAATGCACATACTTTAGTAAACATTCCATAGGAACATTTTTCATTTTCATGCAATATACAGTTTTTTTTAATCATTCACTCCAACATCTCAAATTTCACAATTCTTGCCTTCCATTAAACTTCACTGTTCCTCTGCCTCATTATTCTGCATGTGCTGTTACCATAAATTCCATTTACTATGCAATTTCCTCTTTCCCTTTTCTAAAGATCCCAACTATAGTTAAAAATTTGTATCATTTACAATTTCTCAGTATTTCAACTACAGTCATTTCTATTTTGATTTCCATTTTCTAGTAATTGCTTTTTTAGCAGCCAACAGCATTAAACTTAGTAAGGCCCTACTATGTGTAGGCAATTCAGACCATATGTTCCAGCTGAAAAGAATCATTTGATATCTACCGGAAGAAAATCCTCTGAAGTGTGCTTTGGGTATAAAAATGCCTATGCAAACACCTCCAAGCAAAAATCCTAAACAACTATAGAACCACTGAAGAAACCCAGAATAACGCAAAACTGGTGCGGGGCTTGATTAACTTCAGCACAGCTCAAAGAGTAAAAATAACTTTAATTCAATGTAACAAAGAATAAAACATCCACGAGTTAAGCGCTTTCATCTGTCAGCATACAGACTTCCTCAGAACTAATACCATATGATTTTACAAAGGTTTAAATAGCAAAAAATGGCGCCAAAAATATAAATACAAATACACCTATTTAAAGGAACATCATCCTATTTTGTTGAAAAAATATATTACACTTCAATCCCTAAAAAACTATGTATAAAATGTTAAATACAAAACTTTAAAAACAATAAAATATGATATGAAACATTAATGTACATATAAATAAACTCCCAGGTATAAAAATAAATAATATATATGCATACTGTGTTGTATATGGGGACTACAAAGAAGTCAATTAATAGTGACTAACCTAATATCAAGAAAGGTTTGATACTAATACTATCGTTAATGCCAGGGAATCTTGTTGCATCAGTAAGTATTTGCCAGTTACTTTCTTTTAATGCAAGTGACATCTTCCAATTCCCACCAAATGGTTGGCAAAGTACCTGGTCAATAATAGCAAATTTAAATATATGTTGTTCCCCTTTGTCACATATATGTCTATATAATGCATTATTCGTATCCTTCACTTGTATCTTATAATAGTGTTCATAAATACGTTTTTTTAACTGTCTTTCAGTTTTACCTATATAAAATGCAGGGCTGGCTGTACAGGTGGCAAGATATACCACCTGCTTTGTGTTACAATTGCCTGCCCTACACCAGACATATGTATGATTCATATCTTCAAGCTTAATATGCAATACTTCATTAATACGCCCACATTGTCTACAGCTTCCGCATTTCTTAGTCCCTTTATGGGCAGCCTTAATGCTTACATGATTACTGGCTTTTTCTAATAACCTTTTAATATTCGGGGCTGTCTTATACACAAAACTTGGATAACTCCCTAACTTCATAACTATGTTGTCTGATACAGTTATCAAGTCCCAATGTCTTTGTATTATTTTCTTAACAAAACTAACATACGGGGTGTACATCAAAACACACACTCTCTTGTTAACCACTTTATTAGTTTTCATACCCGTTTTTGTCACTTGTATGTCCCCACACATGATCTACCCAATAATGGTAAATATTTATTGCCCCGTTGTTGTTTAACATATTATACAATGTCTTTAAGCATATGTCTAGGGTATCCTCTATTTCTGAACATATTGTAAATGAGTTCCAGTTCCTTCTCCATGATTTCTTTGGTAGAGGACATTCGCGCTGCTCTTATACATTGTCCCTTAACAACATTTTTAAACAAATATGGTGGATGGTTGCTGTTAAATTCAATATAATCATTAGAAAATGTTATTTTTCTATATATCCTGGATGCAAAACCATCGTTCACATGACTAATGTAAGTGTCCAAATAAGCAATTCCTTTTGAGTTAGTATTGTGTGTGAATCTTATGAATTGTGTCGTCCCATTAAGATACTCTATAAATTCAGTAATAGCTTCTTTTTGACCCTCCCATAGAATTAATAAATCATCCAAATATCTGGCATAGAATGCTATGTCCGAATAAAATCTACTTTTAAACAAATGTTCGGACTCCCATTCTAACATCATTTGTTTACAACACCTTTGACTACAACACACAAATACACAATTTATTGCATGAGTCAGGTAATTATGAGGTTGTTTCTATTAATCAAATTAATATTGGATATAAAAGAATAGATTTAGCTTTAGAGGAATATCTATTAGACAATAGAATTACCCAGGAAATATATACATTTTTGAAGGTTGATTACCCTATTTTGGCTCACATTATAGGTATACCCAAAGTCCACAAATCCATTAGTAACCCCCCATTTAGACCTATTATTTCTGGTTCCAAATCTAAAACATATAATTTAGGGGTAGCAATTGACAGCTGGACCAAACATATATATGGGAATATCCCACATCTAACGAAAGATTCATGGAATTTTCTGGGTAAATTGACTCCAGAATTGTGGAAAGAAGACTTGATTTTTGTAACCATTGATGTTACAGATTTATTTTTAACTATACCTAAAGAAATTGGACTGGAATTTTTCAGTAATAGCTTGCGAAAATTCTCTAACTTGAGCTGGGATCGGATTTGCCTTATCTTAGACATGATGGCGTTAGTCCTAGACCACAATTACATCATTTTCCAAGGTGAACACTTCAGGCAGTGCAAAGGGGTAGCTATGGGGGCATCTTGTGCCCCCATATTTGCCAATCTGGTGATGTTAGAATGGGAGTCTGAACATTTGTTTAAAAGTAGATTTTATTCGGACATAGCATTCTATGCCAGATATTTGGATGATTTATTAATTCTATGGGAGGGTCAAAAAGAAGCTATTACTGAATTTATAGAGTATCTTAATGGGACGACACAATTCATAAGATTCACACACAATACTAACTCAAAAGGAATTGCTTATTTGGACACTTACATTAGTCATGTGAACGATGGTTTTGCATCCAGGATATATAGAAAAATAACATTTTCTAATGATTATATTGAATTTAACAGCAACCATCCACCATATTTGTTTAAAAATGTTGTTAAGGGACAATGTATAAGAGCAGCGCGAATGTCCTCTACCAAAGAAATCATGGAGAAGGAACTGGAACTCATTTACAATATGTTCAGAAATAGAGGATACCCTAGACATATGCTTAAAGACATTGTATAATATGTTAAACAACAACGGGGCAATAAATATTTACCATTATTGGGTAGATCATGTGTGGGGACATACAAGTGACAAAAACGGGTATGAAAACTAATAAAGTGGTTAACAAGAGAGTGTGTGTTTTGATGTACACCCCGTATGTTAGTTTTGTTAAGAAAATAATACAAAGACATTGGGACTTGATAACTGTATCAGACAACATAGTTATGAAGTTAGGGAGTTATCCAAGTTTTGTGTATAAGACAGCCCCGAATATTAAAAGGTTATTAGAAAAAGCCAGTAATCATGTAAGCATTAAGGCTGCCCATAAAGGGACTAAGAAATGTGGAAGCTGTAGACAATGTGGGCGTATTAATGAAGTATTACATATTAAGCTTGAAGATATGAATCATACATATGTCTGGTGTAGGGCAGGCAATTGTAACACAAAGCAGGTGGTATATCTTGCCACCTGTACAGCCAGCCCTGCATTTTATATAGGTAAAACTGAAAGACAGTTAAAAAAACGTATTTATGAACACTATTATAAGATACAAGTGAAGGATACGAATAATGCATTATATAGACATATATGTGACAAAGGGGAACAACATATATTTAAATTTGCTATTATTGACCAGGTACTTTGCCAACCATTTGGTGGGAATTGGAAGATGTCACTTGCATTAAAAGAAAGTAACTGGCAAATACTTACTGATGCAACAAGATTCCCTGGCATTAACGATAGTATTAGTATCAAACCTTTCTTGATATTAGGTTAGTCACTATTAATTGACTTCTTTGTAGTCCCCATATACAACACAGTATGCATATATATTATTTATTTTTATACCTGGGAGTTTATTTATATGTACATTAATTAATGTTTCATATCATATTTTATTGTTTTTAAAGTTTTGTATTTAACATTTTATACATAGTTTTTTAGGGATTGAAGTGTAATATATTTTTTCAACAAAATAGGATGATGTTCCTTTAAATAGGTGTATTTGTATTTATATTTTTGGCGCCATTTTTTGCTATTTAAACCTTTGTAAAATCATGTTATTAGTTCTGAGGAAGTCTGTATGCTGACAGATGAAAGCGCTTAACTCGTGGATGTTTTATTCTTTGTTACATTGAATTAAAGTTATTTTTACTCTTCGAGCTGTGCTGAAGTTCATCAAGCCCTGCACCAGTTTTACGTTATTCTAAAAATCCTAAACATTCTAGATTCTGTGGCATGCTCAGAAGCTGTACAGACATTCTCTCACTGTTGCTTTGCAAATTGCCTTTCCAGTCTCTCTTTCCAGTCTTTTATGCCCTCCTCAGATTCTTATAGCTGCCATGCAATATTTTATAAACCCTACTAATTATTCCCTTTTTAACAGCAGTTTCTGTTCTACACTCAATTAAAAACTATTAGGACTGTTCTTTCAGTTAGCCCTCCCCTATCCATTTAATTACTGCCTATACTCATCAATCCCTGGTAGGGAAGGCAGTTTATAATCTGTAGTCAAAACTTTTTCTTGGCCTCATCTCACTCAAATTAGTTCTTTTGCTAATTTTCTCCAGTAAATAGCTCCGTCTTGCCTATTTTCCATACACATAATTGCAGTCATTCCTATTGGTAAAACCTCCTTTCTGGAGTCCATTGTTGCCTTAGTTGATAAAATACATTCAGCTACTTTACGAATAATGTTCTGTGTGCTTGTTATTCTCCTTAAAAACCTGCATCCAAAATCCTACAGTCTCATTTCTCAACACCCCCCTTCTCTCCACCGTTTCACCATAATCCATTTCTGCTTTGATTTATAACCACCTGCTTGTGATATGTATATCAACTAACTGTGTAGCTCTAGAGTATCCCTTCAAATCAGGTAATCCTAAGCTTCCTTATTCAATGGAGAGAATCATCTTATCACACGTAACTCTTGCTCTCTTCCCATCATCTCCTTGCATTTACTATCCACAATGTCTCCTCTGGTTGATAAAAAATATGCCTGACCTGTATATAAAACTGAAGGAACTAAACATGTTCACTGCTTATATTTTACTATCCATAAACAGCAGCTTCCAGTTTCTCTGTTTTTGCTACAAGAGAATCAGTTTTAATCCATACACCTAAATACTTCACATTCTGATATACTACACATCTGGACAATTCTAGAGAGTTTTATCGTTATAGACAATTTTATTCTAACAACGTATACATAGCCTATGAACAGAAAGTGTATAAAATAGTATGTAGGTAGTACAATGTATGACATCTGCTCTTACAGTACATGAAAAATAACATGTTGGTTTAAGTTATGAAAATAATAGCTGAAGAGTTAGTGATGCAAAAAGATAGTGAGAGTTAAGAAGAATAGAGGCATTACTGACTGAGCACTAGCTTAAGGATATGGTATAGAAACAGAAAAAGAGTTGGGACAGACTTAGGATCTTGCAGACTGTAAAGGAGACAGATGTGACAAAAGAGTAAGAGGATGAAGTTAGTGTGGAAGAGGAGGAGGAGCTGAGCATTAGGCTGGATTTATACAGAAGAGCAGCCATGTATTTTTGAGATGATTTTTTAAAGCGTGTGAGGCCAAGTATAGACCTGGTAGCTAGAGGTAGTGAACTCCGTAGTTTTAGAGACAGAAAATGAATAGAATGACTTTTTTGTGGGTTTTGAGATACCCAAGAGACTTGTCTTTTGATCATAGGGATCTATTTGGTCTGTATGGTGTGACTAGGTTGGCTATCACAGGGCAGGCAGTAGGGTTGAAAATAAGGTTGTGCAAAGTGGATAGCTGAATGAAAGAAAGCTGGTTGGGGAGTTCTAGCCAGTTTTAGTTCTAGTAGCAGTTTACAGTGATGTGTGGGATATTTAGAGTTTGTGGCAAACTGCGCAACTTTGTTGTAGCACTGTTCCATATTGCTTATTGTAGAAGTTTAAGTTAGTTAGGAGTGGGGCACCATACAGAAGGAAGGGAAGCAAAAAGGTTTTGGGTAGCTTTGGTTGCTGTAATTAAGAAATGTTTCTTTCTATACAACAGTCCCAGTTTTTGATGAGTTTTCTTTACATTTTGCTATATATGGGGGGGGGGGGGTTGAAGGAAAGATCATAGTCAGCAATTACTCCTAGAATTTTGGCTTCCTGCACTATTTCTAGGAGAGTGTTGTCAGATGCAAAGATGTTGAAATGATCGGTGACGGGGAAGGTGATTTTGGGGTGAAAGAGTACTAATTTAGTCTTCCGTGGATTAAGAACGAGTTGGGTTCTTTTTTTTAGCCAGGATTTGACTGAAGTAAAGGACTGCTGAGTTTCTGAAAGCAGTTCTGGTAGTGATTTTAAACTCTCTTAACTTAACAAACCCTTATGTAGTACACTGGAAAGCCAACTAGATCTTTGGCAGGACACAAACTGTCATTGCAGTAGTATTTTTATTTATCCTTTGTTGACTGGGTTAGTCCCACTAGACTAGTGGCCTCTTTTCATGGGAGACGAGATGTGGTATTTCTTCTATTACAGGAAATTTGGCCAGGGCATCAGGGAACATCTCCTATTTGTTATGAGAGTGTTTGTTCTATTCTTAGTGCAGTGGTGGCTGGCAGAACATCACTCAAGCAGATCCAAGATGTCAGACAGCACAGATCAAATGCAGACACTGTTTGAAGCTATACGAGATTCTGAGGAGCTGTTTCAGAAGAATTTATTTTACTGGAAGCAAATGTTCAAAACAGTGATGGATATATTACAACTCTCCAGTCGTGAGAGTTGTTAGATAATATTTTGAATGAATTGTTGGTACAGAGTGAGTTGAAGACTGGAGATGTTTTATGGGAAGTGAAGGATCAGGATGCAAGAGCTTTTATTCTTATTCAATAAAAAGACATTTTGTAACATTTGTGATACTGGTTCAGTTCTGGAAAGTTTGAGAAAGAAATGTAATCCATGGAATTTTTATGCAGTTAAAGTATTCTCTTTTTTGTTGTCAGTGAAATACATGTTTAATTTCAAACTGAAGTTGAGAGAGACTTGAGAGACATTTAAGAACACTTTGTAAAGAAGTTATGGACATTGGCAAAGGTTATGATAACAGAGGATTCTGGACTGGGGTGAGACTGTCCTATTGTACCAAAACTGGAGAAAGAAAAAAAATGTTCATATCCCTAGTATAAGTGTAGAGGGTAACAGAAGTGTCATAAAATACTGGGGACAGCCACATTTTTTCCCCTGTGGAAAAGATGATTTGAGAAGAGGAAATGTTATATTTGTGGGGAAACGGGTCACGATGTAAAAAAGTGTGAAATGAAATGTTAGAAATGCAACAAAATTAGGCATTTATGGATGGATTGTAATCTAGTGAAAAAGGATGAGGAAAACAAAAGTGAGGACAGTATACGAAGAGAAGAAACAGTTATCAATAAAAGAAAGTAGGGAAGCAAGATCAGTCTACATATAAAGGTAATGATAGATAAAAATGAAAGAAAATAATATAGAAGAAGGTTCTGAAATAAGTGATGAAAAAACTATAATAAAAATGAAATAGAAGATCAGAAGAAAGTTCTGAAATAAGTGATGTGCAAGATATAAATTGGAAAACAGTGAAAGGTAAAAAAATTCTTCTGGCAAAGCAGCGAGACACAGAAAAAAAGGATAGGTATAAAAAAGAAAGGAAATGGATAATATAAATGAGATAAATACTTCAAATTTACAAAATTTTTGCTAAGCTACAACATAGACATGACAACTTTGGAGTGATTGCAGTAAATGTAAACAGTGTTAAAAATATAAGTAGTAGTAGAGGCATCCCAAACTGATGTAGGAAGTGTGATGCTGATCTAAAATAAGATTTTTTTGACAAGAAGAGACATTACAAACTTTGGGGCAGAGATACAAAATGGACCCTAGGAAAAGAACTATTTTCAGTCATAGTTGCACTTTGTAGAAAGTCAGTGAAAATATTGAACATACATTAGCAATGATGTGAAGATTAAGTACTGTTAATTTCAGATGATAATCGGGTATATAGAATTATAGCGCTGTATGCCTATACTGCAAGTAAAGAAGGGAAAATTTATATCATAAAATTTTGGATTATGTAGTAAGATATACGATGAATGGGTGCAAATAAAATTCCTGAAGTTATAAAATGTAGCAATTGACAGATTTGGAGTAATAATTTGTGGACAGATGGAAAAAGATTTTATAATATCACAATATAATTATAGCACATGGTTTAAATATAGCTAAGGGAAAGACGTTAGTAAAATGCTTTTTATTTTTATTTAACATTTGTTTATTTGTAAAGTGACTGGGACTGAGCCCATTTTCAGCCGAGGCCTGTTTCATCCGAGGCCTGGGGAGAAAGGCTCCAGAAGTTGGTGGAAATGTGTGAATGCAGGGAGGACAAATGCAGACTCTGCACACAAGGCACCCCAGCTGAGAATCAAACCAGAGAACCTCTTGCTATGAGGTGACAACACTCAGTCATATGGACAGAAATACAAGAAAATAAGGAGTATATCTGATTGGGAAAATTAATAAAAAGAATAAATGAAAAAGTATGGGATGAAAACGGAAAAAATATATATACATTTATGGAACCATCACATTTCCACTACAGCGTATTATAAAAACTGGTCTGAGTGGTGGCTAGCTTTGAAAGATATTTATAAAAAAAAAATATTTTAGAATGGCAGTCAGATGGAAGAAAAGTAGAAAATAAATAAATTATAAAAACGTATATGGATGCTTCAAACTATTTGGAAAGGAACAATAGAGACTAGTGTGTGATAGAACAAAGAACAAAGAATTTATGAGAAGAAGAGAAAATTAAAGAATTATTATTTAAGCAAAGATTATTTAAAAGGTAAAAAAAGAGCCATCAACTCAATCCAGATACAGTTATGAGAAAATTGAAATATTGGAGAGGTAATATAATATCAGGAACAAATTATGAATATCATAATAAATTATATAAAGACAATGTTTCAAGATAGAAAGCACAGAAAAAATAATAGGATGTTAAATTGACAGAAGAAAATAAGGAACTGGAAAAGATTGCCTTATATAAATTAGACAAGGTACACGGGGACAAGTTAATTTACAGTCAGTTTCAGGAAGAGATGGAATAAGATACCAATTTTATGGACTGGCAAAAAAATATTTCTTAATTATAAGTGGTTAAATGAAGGTTTTATGTATAAATATTTATGCAGTGGTATACTTACATTTGTATGGAAAAATGAAGATAAAAATACAATTGAAAATTGGAGACGGTGTTGAATACAGAAAATTTTTATGAAATTAATTTAGAAGAGACTAGAAAGTAAAATGAAAAGTATAATGGAAGATATCTTTTTCCCTTAAAACTGTATATGCTAATATAAACAGGACTGATAAGACTAAGATCATGATAGGAAATTTAAATAAAGCTTTTAATACAGTACAACATGATCTTTTGCAGACAATTATGGAAGAGTATAACATTAGTAAGAAAATTATGAATATATGTTCCCCTATGTATAATAAAGTAAGAATTTTATTGAATGGATGATTAAGCAATGAAATAAATAGAGAATGGCATATACCAGGGATGTCCTGTGAGTAGTATACTATTTGCATTAGTTATGCATGTATTAGTCAGAGATATAAATTTGTACATGAAGGGTGATACTTATATTAATGAAGGGATAAAAATTCCAGTCATGTTTACTTATGCAAATGATAGGTTCACAGGTTCATAGATTAGTACTGGGCTATCTGCCTATGCAGGCCATTTTAAGCCTGGTCAGTTACCCCATGTGAGAATCAAACCCTGTGCCTTGTGTCTGTAAGGTAAACTCTAACCATTATGCCAACCTCCCACCATGATGTTGTTATACTGATTACAAGAAAAAGTCTAGATGAGAAGTTATATATTATATACATCAATGTTTAATTATAATAAGCATGACTTTAAAGAAAAAAAGTAAAGGACTGGGTGATGTAGCAAAGACTCTGTCTCAATGAAAGAAATATGTGTTAGGAATAAGATTTGGAGGTAAAAATGTAAGTGAGGAACAATGGAATAGGATACTAGATGAAATAAAGGAGCTTTGTTGTTTATGAAAAACATAAAACCCATCATTTAATAAAAAGGTATATATTGATTAATTCAGTTATATTACCAAAGACTGCATATTTAGCTAGTGTTCATATGTTGCCAATAATCTAAGAAAAAGAATTTATTTCTTCTGGTATTTAAACCCCACATTTGAGCTTACTTGGGCTTGTTTGCACATCATGCACCGCAGCTGCACCTTTTTTTTTTTTTTTTTTAACCATTTGCGAGGTATTCCAGCTACAAATTTTCCCTTAGTAGCACTTGTGTGATCACCTAGTAGTACTACTCTTAGGCCTTTCACCCTTTACCCTCTTAGCTCTCTCTGGCCTCTCTCCCTCAGATTCTGACAAATATGGATGGACAATTTCCTACATTTCTCCTGCCAGCCTGGTTGATATGGGCATCCTAAGAGTGTAGCAGCTGCCTCATGTACAGGGACAAACCACCACCACCTAGGAACACAATCTGTGAGAGATGCAATTAAATTAAGAACCTAGAGTCTATGCTGTCTCCCTGACAAGCCAGGACATCTGGCACGGAGAAGGATGTCAACACAAACATCACACCTCAACCACCACCCACACCTACACAATGTATACATACATATGCAGAGGTCCTCAACAAAAACATACCCAAACAAGAGAGACCTCCAAGGCAAAAATAGATGCAAACTCCATTGCCCACCACACAAGTCCACACACCTGTCTCTCACAGCCACTAAGGCCTAAACATAAACCCAACATATTAGTCATAGGAGACTCTACTGTGAGACACACAGATGTGCCCCTCACCTGGCTGGATAAGGAGACAGCCACTGTTAGTTGTTGCTTGTCAGATGCCAGAATCTGCCATATCACTCACACTCAAGTCTCTCAACAACAGGTACTGTTATGACTCGGTCATAGTCCATGTTGGTGTGAATAACTTCAGACGTACCTCCCTGGACTATAGGATGAGACACAATTGTGCTTCCTGAATGTGTGTCCCAGGCAGGTGTGTTCCTAGAGTTAAGCAGTATTCTACCGTCACCCAGAATGATGCCTCAGTACAAACATAAAATGATTATCTACTAATTAGCTTAGTTTCTGATGTCATTCCAAGGAGATCCAGTACCCGACAGCCTGGGAAGACATGACTGACAAAGCACAATGCTTTGCCAGAGGGGGCCTGTATCCATCTCAATTGGGTTTCAGGCTTCTTGCAAAGGCTCTTAAGTGCCTTTTTTAGGCAATGCCATGAGGTCAAAACTACCAACATGAAAATTTCAAACAACGCAAATTAAAGGTCATGCTGCTAAATGCTAGGAGTCTAAACATGAAACTGCACTCATTGCAAGCATTCTTAGCCATGGAAGATGCTGACACTGTTCAAAGCTGCGGAGAGCACCCCAACCATACCAGGTTACTCATCCTATCATACACATTCAGACCACAAACCATGGACAGCAAAGCAAAAGGAAGTGGAGTTGCAATATATATAAAAGACATATACACTTTGAGGCTGATCAGACAGTAAGATACACAGGAGACCCTCCAGGTGCAGTTAAACATTGACAAGACCCCTATTCAAATCATAGATAGCAACCGACAGGCCCTCAACTTTGACTCAAGATTCCCACGCCACATATCTAGACCTCTTCAAATCTATCAAGATTCAACCCTTTACCTTGATCCTGAGTGACTAACTATCCAACCATAGAATGGAACTACTACTCATGCTAAAACATAAATGCCCAGAGATTATTTGATTTCGTCAATGCAAATGCCTTAGACCAGCTGGTCAACACCTGCACAAGAGGTGAAAATATGTTGGATTTGGTATTAACCAACATGAGCAACCCTACAGTGTCATCCTCCCTGGTAAGATATGACCACAAAGTGGTCACTTTCAAAGTCACCATCTCCTCTAAACCCCCCCCCCCCCACACCCAGCTAGGGTCAAATAAAAAACTTCTCCAAAGATGATTAAATCCTCCTCAGGGAAGGTAAAAACAGCTTTACAGCCCCCTCCCCCTCCACAGAAACTGGCACATATGTCCAAACCTACATCAAAGTACTACACAAGCATTTATATAGCTGCAGGAATTAGGAACAGACAGGACAAAATCCTCCTTAAGGAAGAGTAAACCTGTCTGGTCGACATCTGCAATAAATAAACTCTATAATAAAAGGAAAAAAAATGCTGTCCAGGATCAAGAAGGAGCAGGTGCCTAACTGGAAGCACTCACTCCTTAAAATGAAAACGCAAACAAGAGCACTAGTGAAATCCTCCAAAGCAAACCTAGTCCAAACTGGCCACATCTACTAAAGACAATCATAAGGCCTTCTTCATATGTCAGCAAACTTACAGGAAGCACTCAGATCTGCTCAAAACTGGTGGTCAAGGACCCCACACACAAACGCTGTAGATATAACCAACCTGCTTTCAGACAGGGTCAGTGAAAACTTCACCCCTCTGTCCCCCCATCAGTAAATCAGGACACCACCAGCACCTGCTTCCCTCCTCATCGTTAGAAGCAAGTCATCACTGGCCGCTGAAAGGCAAAAAAATACAGCCTCCATGGGACCCAACACCGTCCCAGGCTGCATCCTGCATAAACTCAGGCAGGAAATTGCAGCACCATTAGGCACCCTTATTCAACCAAAGCCTGAGTACTGGCTTTGTCCCAGCTGAGTTTAGGGTAGCCACCATCATCTGCTTGCACAAAGGTGGAGCCATCCATCGATACAGGAAATTATAGTCCCATCAGCCCAACCAGTCTGATCTGCAAGGCCATGGAGCGGATCATCATGGACCTCATTAACAAGGACATCAACAACCTCAAAATATTCGATCCCACACATTTTTGTTTAGTCAAGGGGAGGTCATGCCTGTTAAATTTGGTCGACTTTGACAGTCACCAATGCCATGGATGAGGGGAAGACGGTGCACACCACCTACCTTGACCTGGCCAAAGCCTTCTATACTCTTCCCCACTCGGGTATAATAAACTCAACTAGGCATCAATCCATATGTTACCAAATGGGTAGCAAACTGGCTCACTGATAAAACCCACCTAGTCAAAATAGGGGAAACCACCTCAAGCAGTAGAGCCGTAATGAGCAGTGTACCCCAGGGATCGGTCTTGGAGCCTCTGTTGTTTGGTATATACTTTTCTGAAGTGCAGGCCAAAACCAGTGGGCTATGGCTGATCAAGTGTGTAGAGGACTGCAAGTTGGGCAAGGTCATCAATTCCACTAGCCATGTGGACATCCCCCAAGAGGGTCTCACCCAAACAAATGAGTGGTGCCAGAAACATGGCCTCAAACAGAATGCCAAAAAAATGCATCATCCCCTTTAGGAAGAGTGACATCCCCACAAATTATCACATTAATAACAAGGTCCTAAGCATGCAGTCAGTCGCGAGGGACTTGTGTACCCAGGTTAATAGCAAACTGACTTTTGACCACCATATTGTCTCCCATGTACGGAAAGTGTTCTACATGGCCCGCCTCATTAGTAAGGGTATCTCATCCAGGGACAAGGAGGTCATAAGATTCCTGTATTCTTCCCTTAAAAGACCCATTACTGAGTACAATGTCCCTTTAGGCATGTACCTCACAAAGAACATGCAGCAGCTGGACAGACCACAGAGGTTCCTCACCAGGAGAATCCAGGGCCTCAAACATCTACCCTACACAAATAGGCTAAAGGCCCTGTCCCTCTACTCAGTCTCATACAAACTCCTGAGAGGTGACCTCTCTCTGGCATACAAAGCAATCTCAGACCCCGCCTTGATGGGACTACTGCATATCCACAAGTCGAGCACCACTCGAGTAACCCACACGGGTGATCTCAACCTGGTTTGCGACATCAATAGGACTTGTTGGTAGGACAGATGCGTCTCCCAGAGACTCCCCCTTCTGTGGAACAGACTCCCTCTCCACATCAAGCACAGTACCTCATTAACCATTTTTAAGCGCGAACCTGAATAACTGATTAGGGAACAGAAAACACACCACGGGATTCAACCTGTGTCCCTGCTGGACAGGGGCACTGGGTGTGGACTTGTCGGAATATGGGCTAAATTCTTGGCTAAGCTTGTAAGGGCTTCAGGCCAATAGCCTAGTAACTTCCTATGCTCCTTATAAAGAAATACTACAAGTGAGTTTTTTTTTCTTTTTTATGGGGTTTAAAATTTAAACAAGGGAAGAGAGGAGTCTTACACATGGAAAAGGAAGATGCAGGTTTAGGATTAATAAACCCACGGTTTTTGCTGCTTCTTTGTATAAAATTTTGTTCTAAATAAATTATAAAATCAAAAGTTAGTAGTAAATTTACTAAAGTATAAATATAAGCAGCATTGTGATATGCCAAACAAACTCGAAAAGTATGTTTAAATGAAGTAATGAGATATCAAAAAAAATATTTTATGGAAAATAAAAATTGATTAAATAGAAAATGTGTGTGTAATAAAAATGTAATTATACAATATTATGTCAATCCTTGAGCTGAGATACTGAATGAAAAAGGTAAAGCTATAAAAGTATGAATGATAAGAATCTGAATGGAGATTAATAAGTTAACAGCAACAGGAAATATGCCCTGTAAAAAAACAGTGAAAGTCTGTATATATTGGGGTAAAGAAAAACATTATAGAACATGTTTTCTTACAATGCATAAGAACTGCAATATCGTGGGAAAAAATCGTGTACACAAGAACATTTCTTTGAAAATATAAAGGCGGTAAATGAAATAAATATGGATATGATTATAAACAAAATAAATGCTCCTGGTGCTGGCAACGTACAAAATATCCAAAAAGCTCTGTATCAAACGATAAAGTCTATTCAGACCTTCCAAAATGTCTAAGTATATCCAGGCCTGGATATACTTAGACATTTTGGAAGGTCTGAATAGACTTTAACGTTTGATACAGAGCTTTTTGGATATTTTGTACGTTGCCAGCACCAGGAGCATTTATTTTGTTTATTTCATGTTATACTGGCTGTCTTGCTGGTGTTTTTTGGTACGTTGACTGTAGCTACTTTGTTTATTACTCGCTTGATATGGATATGATTATGTATGGATATTAGTCATAAAAATACTGACTATACCAGTAAAATTGATGAGATTATTTTATGTTGTGTGAAACAATTGGAATGAAAGGCTAAATTAAATCATGTTTAATGGTAATTAGGGAATAGCAGTAATTTTATGAACAATGAGATGGCAGCTGTGGAAAAAGGAGTAGAATAATGAAAAGTCTCTGAGATTGTATGGCAATAATGGAAAGGACATTTGTACACTAGTTAAATCTGTAAATATGTATGTTTGCAAAATTTTTTTTAATAAGGAACCCCTCCTCTTTCTGATATGTGGTGTGGGAGCTACCACCATATCAAGTAGAGGGCATCTCATTTGAAGGATGATACTCAAGAATGCAAAATCGCTTGTACAGGACTTGCAGTGTCAACATTTCAATTACTTGGTGTGGGAATAGAACAGACATCCTTCTGCACCAAAGGTGAGTGTGCTACCTGTTGTGTCACTAACACAGTACCATCCACTAGCCAGAGAAGTGTCATCAGCGTGAATCTACAGACTTCTGTTCTGGGTCTCCTCGAATTTGACATCTCAGAAGTCAAAGCAGACATTAAGGAAAAAAGTTATGTACATACCATAACATTCCAGCTGATCTGTTTACTTTTCATTTGTCTTCAACCTATGGAGAACTCGGATCTGACTCAGCTGTATACTCCAGTATCGGAGCCAAAAAACTGAACCCCTCCCCTACTCATAATGCCCCACACTCCCTCCTCCCCTCAGGAGGAGTTTACTGCAGGACAGTACCAACCCCTCCACAGCAGAAAAAACTTAATGCCTGACAAACTAAGGAATTGGCACACCCAGACTCAACTCGGGTCAAGAAGCAGCCTGCATCTTCATCTGTCCAGTCCACTACACAGCCAAAAAAGACAGGGGAAAGGAGGGATGGAGGATTGAAGGCTTTTCTGACCATTTGCTTCACTGTTTATTGCTGGCTTCTGTCCTCTACATTGTCTTTCCCACCTTCGCACCCAAGTGTTGTTGCACTCTTAAACTTGGTGGCCTTGGACACATCCACCCCTGCTGTAAATTTGACTGGTCACTCCTCTCATTTGTTCACTCAGCTGAGTGCAGTGAGATCATTTGGGAAGGATTACCCTACCCCACCCCCTTACTACTTTGACTTTGGTCACTCCTCCCTGTCCCATCTCATCAGCTCAGTCTACTAAGTAGAGAGACAGAATTTGGGAATGTCAACCCTCTTAGTTTCTTAATCTTGAACCATCTTCTGTTTCTTCCCTTTATTCAGCTGCTTTTACTGTAATTGTGTTCTTCCTACTTTATTACCTTATTTTTTGTGCTTGCTCTTAAGTGAAGTGCTTTTATTCTGCTGCATTTATTACTGCTTGTTAGCAACCTGATTAAACTTACCTGTTATTCTAAGCATTTTAGTTTTGGTTTTAGCACTTGTGCTTCAAGCCAGTTACTTTACATCTAAGCAGGTTTTTGTCTACACTCGTGTGGACAAACCCTTATCAAAACCCATCTCTCCACAAGTCCATCCAAGTATTAGGATCACTATGTCTGAACAATTTCCATCAGTTTCTCCTGCTAGCCTGGCCAACATGGGCATACTGAGACAGTGTAGCAACTGCCTAATGTTTACTGACAATCCTCTTTCTCCTAGTACAATTCTTCTACTTGCGAGAAATGCATCTACACGAGTAACCCGGAATCCATGCTCTCCCATGTCAGTCAGTACTCCTGACAAAGAGGAGACTGCCAGCACAAACACACTACTCGCGTCACATAACCAAGCATAACACACATCCACCTATGCACAGGTCAACAAAAGACTTACCTAAACAGCAGAGACCTCCAAAACACACAAACATTCCACACATCATCAAACATCACACACAGCAGACAACACACCAGTGTCTCACAAACCAGCCCATAATGCAAAACAACAAACCATCACAGCCCACAAAGCATAACAATAAACCAAACATACTAGTCATTGGTGACTCAGTAGTGAGACACACTGATGTCCCCCTCACCAGGCTCAATAAGAAGGTCATGGTTAGTTGTTTGTGAGGTGTCAGAATCCGCCACATCATGCACACACAAGTCTCTCCACAACCAGTACAAGTATGACTCTGTCATTGTCCGTTTGACTTGAGACATACCTCTCTGGACTATATGAAGAGAGACATGATTGAGCTCTTAGAGTGCGTGTCCCAGGAAAATTTGACCCTAGCCCTAAAGCAGCATCCTACCTTCACCAGGAGTGATACCACAATACCAACAAAAAATAATCAACTTCAACAATTGGCTTACTTTCTGGTGTCATTCCAAGGGTATCCAGTATCTGCCTGGGATGAAATGGTTGAAAGGCCAAGATGCTTTGCCAGAGATGGCCTCCATCTGTCACCCCTGGGATTCCAGATCCTGGCCAAGGGTCTCGCCAGGGTCTCGCCTCCCCATTGTGCCTTTTTTAGGCAATGTCCCACAGACAAATCTTCCAACATAAAAGGTCTGTCAGAAAACAAATTGAAGGTCATGCTGCTTAACGTTAGGAGCCTGTTAGAAAAATATGTATTTAAACATGTATAAAGTGCTAGTTTAAAAGCAAGTAGTATATAATGCATTTTATTCTATTTACAATATGGCAATAAGAATGATTTTACATGTAGTTGCTTGAAGCTTGGAACTGCAGTGTGTTTGAACTCTGACCCTGGCAGTAGCTAGCTCAGCAAGCTTATGTTTCTCACTAATGATTATCTGCTGGGTCAGCAAAATTGAATGTATAAAGCATTAAATATTCTTATTCCTTCCTCTGAGATAATTGACCTTGTGAATGTATCAGAGATAAGACACAGCTGCTACAAGGGAAAATTGCAAGAAGAACAGAGAAGAGTATTGCCAGAATGAACCAACCATTGTATTCGAGCTGGCCTGGAACCTTGAGAAAAGCTACATTTACAGAAAGACATTATAATGAACCAGGTGCTTTGCAAGGCTGTATTATTCCCATGGGAAAACTTTTTAAATGTATAACATCAGCTTTTTCTTATGAATAGAATATTGTAGACCATAGTGATGTAGCTGCCCTGTGACTAACCACGTCAGTAAGGTGGGCACAGCTCAAATGTAAAGACTATATAAAATCATGTACTTCCTGCATCATGTCAGACAAAACTGTGTACTTGTATGGTTTTTTGCCTCCTGGTGTACACTAGTAAACTTTTGCATCTGAGCCTCCTGTGTTATAATTTGTTTTTATTTAACAGTTTGGTCCTCCTTGAACCGGAATTCCCTTGGTAAGCTGCAGATCAGAGTGTATCGGTGGTTGAATACTGCGCAGGAGAAGTTACCAAAAGGGTTCTTCTTGAAACACAAAGACCTCCGACTGAATTGTTGTCTTGAGAGGCTGGCCACTTTCTGATCTGCGGCCGAAGAGCGGTCTCGAACTGGTCAACCCAGGAGGCTCAGGTAGGAAATATTTGCCTTTTTTCTGTTTTAGATCAGGGACTAGGTTACAGTAAATGTCATTGTCATAGATTTGTTATACAGATCAGGGACAAAAGAAAATTACTGTATATTTTGTCAGAGATCAGGGAAACAGAATAAGGTAGACAGTTATTCTACATAAACTGTGTAAGAAACTGAAATACCACGTGGTGAAAAAGGGTTACGTAACATTTTTTTTAAAATGGGAAATCAGTGCACTAACAGCTTAAATCTGACGCAGAAGGTCAGGCAAAAAAACAACAGCAATTAGGCATTCCTCAAGCACACAGGTGGATTGAGGAAGTAAACCAAAGGGAACAGAAAACTAAAAATGCAAAAACATTATTTTTAGACAAAGATATGGTAGATTGTTGGAATGTTTCAATAACCATAGTGGTATGGCTATTCCTGAAAATCAGACACATAATACCTCATATGAACAGCAACTGAAAAATGCCTTTTTGAAAGGTTGCATTGCACCCATCAGTAGCTTTATTACAAAACATATGATAGATCATCGAACAAGTAGGCTACAAGCCTTACTTGAATATGCCAGACATGCTGAAAGACACTTTAATAGTAAAAAGAAAAAAAAGACACAGGTCTTCACAGCTGAAGACAGAGCAGAGGTCTTTGTAGTAGTCAGGTAAAAAGGGTAAGAAAAATACCCAGGGAAGTAGACAATCTGACAAAAGGTCAGAAGATTTTAAAGAGAAAAAAAAAAACAAAAAGGTGAGTGCTTTAAGTGCAGTAAGAAAGGACATTTAGCAAGGGATTGCAGGCTAAATAAAAAGGTGACTACAGAAAATAAAGATGATGAGGACTGACTATATGATAGTGATGAAAATCAAAAATCATCAGGAAAGAAAAACAAACAAAAGGCAAACGTAAATGTAGTGGAAGGAACAGAGGAAGTGCAGGTAGATGTAGAGGATGAAGAAAGTGAAATTTTAGATTTAGCATTACTGAGCTTAGAGCTCTATTTGGCAGACAAAACCAGAAGTTACACTTCTGGTGAAAGGAAGGAAAGTGAAATTCTTGTGTGACTCAGGAGCATCACGAACTTTGATACACCCTTCAAAGTTACCAAAATATTCTGAATCACCTGACTATATATTAGTGAAAGCAGCAAATGGACAGCTATACAGGGAGCCACTCTCCCATGATATAGCAATAACTGACCCTGTTTCAGGCATGACTCAGAAAAGTAAAATTGTAGTTTCTGCAAAATGTTCAGTAAACTTACTGGGAAGAGACCTTATGCAGATATTTGGCATAGTGGTAGTCCCCACTATGCAGGGTATGGAAGCACAAAGACAAATGGATACTTTTGTGGTGCAACCGGAGGGTGAAACCTTTTACTGGTACAGCCAGGACCTAGTTATGACTGGTCCATGGGCAGTAACCGGAGAACTGATGAATGTAGCCATCAGTAAGGCCCCCTCCCCTGACACTGATCAACAGCATTTGTTACATTGTACTCTATACTACTGTAGCATGCCAGGACCTGATAAAGAATATGAGCAAGAATTGTTCAAAAATCCTGCTAACAGATTAGTATTACGAACCTTGTATTGGGATACTGAGGAAAACAGTGTGGTAAGCTGTTCACTACCTCAGGAATTCATGACACTGTACAAATCTAATAGACTACCACATGTCAGCTTGACAACAAAATAAGGATGTGAAATGGGCAGACTTAGGAGAAAAAGTAACAAGGTGGGAAAAACAAACTGATTTAGAATTATCAGTACAGGAAATACAAAAACAGAAATTGAATTGGCTAACACAGACACATCCAGCTGTACACTTACAAACTAGTGAAGACAGCTAATTAGCATTCTTATTAGAAGAAGAAAAAGCCTTGTGTGATATACCAAACATTCTTTGGTCAACAGGTAAATCAGATGTAGGACTTATTCAAACAGCAGGACCAGTAACTATTACACCAAAATCAGCATTTAGACCACAAAAAAGACAATACCCCTTGAGGAAAAATGCAGAGCAAGGAATCAAGCCTATAATAGCAGCATTACTCAAGGAAGGAGTACTGGTAGAATCTCTTGATTCACCATGTAACACCCCTCTATTTCCTGTTAAAAAAGCAAACGGGGAATGGCGGATGGTACAGGATTTACAAGCTGTAAACAATGCAATAATACCCAGAGCACCTACGGTGCCAGACCCACACACTTTGTTAAATGATTTAAAACCACAACAAAAATATTTTGCTGTGGTAGATATAAGCAATGCCTTCTTTTCAATACCTATACATCCTGATAGCCAGTATTGGTTTGCATTTACATTTCAGGGTAAAAGATATACCTATACTTGGCTACCGCAGGGATATTGTGAAAGTCCAACGATATTTGCACAAGAAATGGCAAGCAACCTGGCAGGGTTTACTCCACCAGGAGGTAGTCAGATTCTACTTTATGTAGATGACATCTTGCTAGCAGCCCCTACCCAGCATCAATGCAGGGAAGATACGATAGCATTATTGAAATTTTTAGCAGCACAAGGACACAAAGTAAACAAAAGTAAGTTACAACTTTGGAGAAAACAGGTTAGATACCTAGGATATGTAATATCCAAAGAAGGTAGAATATTAGATGAAGACAGAAAAACAGCGATTTTACAGGCACCCAAACCAGCAACCAAGAAGGAAATAATGTCCTTCTTGGGAACGACTAATTTTTGTCGAAGCTGGATATCAAACTATGCTTTAGAATCTGCTCCACTGGCTGATTTAATATATAAAACACCAATGGCAGCACAAGATGTATTACAATGGACACCTGAAGCAAAAACAGCTTTCTGCAGACTAAAACAATTGATAGCTTCATCACAAGTTTTAGGACTTCCAAATTATCACAAAAGATTTTTTCAGACCGTAGATTGTAAGCAGGGATACATGACGTCAGTTTTGACGCAACAGCATGGGGATAAGCAACGCCCCATAGCTTACTAGTCATCACAGTTAGATCCAGTGGCACGATCATTGCCTCACTGTGTGCAAGCAGTAGTCGAGGCTGCAATGGCAGTACAGGCTTCGGCCTCAGTAGTGTTGTTCCACCCTCTCACATTGAGAGTGCCTCATGCAGTAGCGATAATTTTACTGCAAGAGAAAATAGCATATCTATCTCCTGCCAGACATCTTTCATGTATGACCATACTGCTGAGCCAACCTCATATGGTAATTGAACGTTGTACAACATTAAATCCATCAACATTACTTCCAACTCCTGTGGATGGCACACCGCACAGTTGCCTGCAGGAAATTGAGCAAATAACTTTGCCCAGACAAGACCTCACTAATATGCCCTTAAATGATGCTGAGGTGACATTTTATGTGGACGGTTCATGCAGAAAGGGTCCTACAGGGAAAAATCTAGTAGGATATGCAGTAGTCACAGGTACAGAGATTTTAGAAGCCCAACCCTTACAGCATAACCTGTCTGCTCAAGCAGCAGAACTGATAGCCTTAACACGGGCTTGTACTCTAGCGAAAGATAAAAAAGTAAACATATATACTGACAGTCAGTATGCTTTTTCTACAGTGCATGTTTTTGCACAACAATGGAAAAATAGGGGAATGATAACATCTACTGGCAAACCAATTAATCATGCGCAACTTATTTTGAACTTGTTAGATTCCATTCAGTTACCTACTAAGGTAGCTATTTGTAAATGTTTAGCTCATACAAAACAACAGGATGCGATTTCAAAAGGAAATGCAAGAGCTGATGCAGCTGCAAAGCAAGCAGCCTCAGACTCAGAAATTTTACTTTTAACCGAGGAATTACAACCCTCTGAGATTTTAGATTTAGAAATGTTAAAAACGATGCAGACATTGACTACAAAAGCTGAGAAACAAAAATGGGAGAAACGAGGTGCAATCCTCAAAAATAAACTGTATATCTCCAAAGAAAAAAAAACAATATTGCCATCTAATTTATTTAAATATGCAGCTTTGTTGAGCCATGGGCAGTGCCATGTCTCAACAGGGGGGATGGTACAGTTAGTGAATCGAATATTCCAAACATACGGCTTTACAAATTATACACAAAAATTTTGTGCAGCATGCCATGTCTGTAATAAACATCATGCACAAGGAGCATTCAAACCCAAGCAAGGGAGTTTTCCTGTACCACCATATCCGTTCCATACTATCTGTATGGATTTCATAGAACTGAACAAATGTGAAGGGAAAAAATACTGTTTAGTAATTATAGACATGTTTTCCAAATGGGTAGAAGCTTTTCCAACTAAAAATCCGGATGCAGCGACAGTGGCAAAGGCCCTAATAAAAGAAATAATTCCCAGATTTGGCATACCGGAAAGGATCTATAGTGATAATGGGA
Organism: Protopterus annectens; assembly: GCF_019279795.1. Classification (NCBI taxonomy): domain Eukaryota; kingdom Metazoa; phylum Chordata; order Ceratodontiformes; family Protopteridae; genus Protopterus; species Protopterus annectens. The sequence continues at coordinate 765,721,976 of NC_056745.1, read as the reverse complement.
CACATTTTGTGAATCAGACGATTCACCAACTTGGGAGATACTTTGGGATCTCCTTGAAGAATCATTGTGCCTACCACCCACAGTCTGCAGGACTGGTGGAAAGGTACAATGGAATTCTAAAAAATAAGTTAAGAAAGTTGGTGGGGGAAACACAGAAGAATTGGATTTGCTGTTTGCCTTTGGCACTGCTGAGCATGAGAACAGTTCCAAATGTAAAGGGTTTAACCCCCTTTGAAGTGATATTTGGAAGGGCATATGTGCCACAATGGAAAGCTCTCATGCCTGCAGAATTAGAGGCTGACAGCTCATTAGCTAGTTATGTAAGGAAAATGTTAACTAAAAAAACTGTTTTGCAGTTGAACTCTTTTTCAGATAAAAGACAGACCAGACCGTTGGAAGCAGTGCTGACCCCGGGGTCCTGGGTTTGGTTAAAGGTCACGAAGAGAAAGAATTGGGCGAGTCCAAAGTGGGAAGGACCGTACCAGGTACTGTTGGCGACGCCTACTGCAGTCAAAGTTGCTAAAAGGTCGTCCTGGGTCCACCTGACGCACTGTAAACTGGTAAAGAATTTTCAGCTTGATAAACATTTTGTGACTGACACACAACAAAGGCAGGATGACCAAGAGCAAAATGAGTAAAAACACAGATCAACCTCGAAGATATTGTTTAATCATCTTGCTAACTATGCATTTATTGACTATGATTGTGTTGACTTTCCTTTTGTTGTGGTTCTTCCTACATATAACCGCACAAGTGAAAGTAGAGAAACGTGATGAACTATCTATAGACTGGCATCCAAACTTTAACACATACCTAGCTATGAAGCGTGTATATGTAGAGACTATGAACATTTCAAATTGCTGGGTTTGTACTGCCATACCAACAGCATATGGAGGATTGTTGATGTCCGCTGTCCCCTTGGGGATAAATGAGACTTGGGAGAATTTGCTTTTCGATACAGGTTCTGTGAAATCACAGGACAAAATTGCATTGTGTTTGCCTATTACACAGAGGGGAATTGTATGTTTTTACAAAAATAATACACTCCAAGTGGGTTGGAGTAACTGTAACATAACTGTATCTTATAAATGCTATATTAAGACTAAAGATAAAAGCACTATTTGTAGCACAAATTATGATTCATATTTGAGCTTAATGAAAACAACATTAAGTGAAGTGCAGAGAAATCCTGCCTTGCATAAACAATTATCGGTTATAGACAAAAAAATGTTTCATTCAGAGCTAACCCGCATCAGTACCAAAGTAGAAAACTGTTATTTTATTTGTGGAAAAAAGGCATACAAATGGCTACCTGAGAATTGGTCCGGCAGTTGTTTTTTGGGTTATCTGGTTCCAGCTATAAGGCATACTGCAGAATTACCTCTAGGTAAGATACGAAATGTAAGAGATATAGCCCGAAAATCCGAGGATCCTATCGGAAAACCTGTAAATCCAATGGGAAAAATCGAAGCTGGTTGGAAGAACCATCATTCCGTGAAAAATAAAGAAAAATTGACTCATATGGACTTGAGTGACAGTGTTATATCCTGGGCTGGGATATTTCCAGCATATGAAGCAGTCAAATCGAAATGGGAGTTGAGAAAACTGTCGAAGCTTCTCAAAGTAATGAGTAACGCAACTTTTTCTGTTCTCGAACTAGTGACTGATGAACTGAATGCAATGAGAACTGTTGTGCTACAAAATCGAATGGCTCTTGATTAATGATCACCTAGAGGTAATACAGCAGGTATCGGCCATGACTAAACCAGGCCCAAACCCACTGACGAACTTTTTCCAGAGTCTGTTTGGTGGGTGGGGTTCTATCCTAATGAATATTTTGATTGCTATTTGTGTTGGTCTGCTCCTATTAGGAGCATGTGTCTGTTGCGGGATTCCCTGTATGAAAAGATTAGTAAAAGATTTTGTTGATATATCTGTAACTGAAACCTTGTATCAAGACATTGAATTGAACCTATTGATTCCAGATGAAACTTGTTCCGAAATATAAACTAAATGACTTGCCTAGTTAAAAATCCTTAAAGGAAAAGGCTAGGAGACAATATAACATTGTTTATGTTTCAAAATAGAATAAAAGGTATTAAAAGGAGGGAAATGTTAGAAAAATATGTATTTAAACATGTATAAAGTGCTAGTTTAAAAGCAAGTAGTATATAATGCATTTTATTCTATTTACAATATGGCAATAAGAATGATTTTACATGTAGTTGCTTGAAGCTTGGAACTGCAGTGTGTTTGAACTCTGACCCTGGCAGTAGCTAGCTCAGCAAGCTTATGTTTCTCACTAATGATTATCTGCTGGGTCAGCAAAATTGAATGTATAAAGCATTAAATATTCTTATTCCTTCCTCTGAGATAATTGACCTTGTGAATGTATCAGAGATAAGACACAGCTTCTACAAGGGAAAATTGCAAGAAGAACAGAGAAGAGTATTGCCAGAATGAACCAACCATTGTATTCGAGCTGGCCTGGAACCTTGAGAAAAGCTACATTTACAGAAAGACATTATAATGAACCAGGTGCTTTGCAAGGCTGTATTATTCCCATGGGAAAACGTTTTAAATGTATAACATCAGCTTTTTCTTATGAATAGAATATTGTAGACCATAGTGATGTAGGTGCCCTGTGACTAACCACGTCAGTAAGGTGGGCACAGCTCAAATGTAAAGACTATCTAAAATCATGTACTTCCTGCATCATGTCAGACAAAACTCTGTACTTGTATGGTTTTTTGCCTCCTGGTGTACACTAGTAAACTTTTGCATCTGAGCCTCCTGTGTTGTTATCATTTGTTTTTATTTAACAGAGCCTTAACCTGAAAATTCAATCACTGAAGGCTCTCCTTGCACTGGAAGATGCCGATGTGAGTGAGGTCATGAAAACTTGGTTCAGAGCTGTGGAGAGCACCCCTGCCTTACCAGGCACATTCCAACCTCAAAATGAAGTTGGGAAGACTAAGGGTGGTGGAGTCTCTATCTTCATTAAGGACAGGCAAACCTCCAGACTGGTTTGCCAGCATGATGCACTGGAACTTACTCCAGGTGCAACTGACAGTTGGCAAGACACCCATCCAAGTTATAGACATCTATAGCCACCCCCCCCCCCATCTCAGGGCACCCAATTCTCTTACCTGGATCTACCTAACTACAACAGGGTACCCTCTAACCACTGATCCTTGGTGACTTCAACTACTCCACCATAGACTGGGTGAACTATTCCTGCACTAATACACTCACTGAACGACTCCTTGACTTCATCAGTTCTAATACAATAGACCAGCTTGTCTCATGCCTCTGCAAGGGGTGATGACATTCTGGACTTGGTTCTCACCAACATGGTCAACTGCTGTACCACTCCCATAGTATATTCTCCCTGGTGAGATCAAATCATCGGACTGTCTCATTTGAAGTTTCGATCCCTCCCCCATCCCCCCAGCCATAATCATGCTAAAAACTTTCTCAAAAGCAGAGTATGACCTCCTAAGGGAGGGAATCTGTAGCTTCACATCACTGCCCCCCCTCAGAGGATGCAGACAACTATGCTGAACAGTACACCAATGCAGTATACAAGCACCTGTGCCACTGCATGGACTCAGCCATACCCAACAGAACTAAAACCTGCTCCTCAAGGAAACACCTACCTGTTTGGTGGACATCCTCTATCAACAAGCTTTTCAACAAAAGGAAGAAACTGCTGTACAAGGGTAAAAAGGAACAAATTCCAAAATGAAAAAAAAATTCCTTCTTAGCCTCAACAAGCAAATTAGATCACTAGTGAAAACCTCCAAAGCCAATTAAGAATCAAAACTAGCCTCCAAAACAAAAGGAAACCACAAAGCCTTCTTCAGTTACATCAGGAACCTCCATGGCAAAGCCCAGGTTTGTTCTGAATTCGTACTTAACAGCATCACTTACACTAATCCTGTTGACTTAACCAACCTGCTAGCAGATAGGTTCAGGGCAAACTTCACCCCTCTGCTCCCCCAAAGGCCCTTTCAACAGCCCCGATACTTTTCCCGCACCTCACATCTCCGTAGATCAAGTGTTAAAGGCCCTATCCAAGCAAAGGACACCACTTCCATGAGACCTGATAGTATCCCAGGCTGTATTTTGCACCATCTCCAGCAAGAACTGGCTTTGTCATTGAGCACACTACTCAATCACAGCCTAAGTACAGGCTTCATTCCAGCAGAGTGGAGAACTGCTGCCATTGTTATCTCCTTGCACAAAGGTGGTGCCACTACTGACCCTGGAAACTATCGCCCCATTAGCTTGACAAGTCTGATTTGTAAAGCCATGGAGCGTATTATGGATCTCATAAACAAGGACATAGACGATTTCCAAGCCCTTGAACCCACCTAGTTCGGATTAGTCAAGGGCAGATCTTGTCTGTTGAACCTGGTTGACTTATTTGAGACCGTCTCCAAGGTCCTGTAGGAGGGGAAGTCAGTACATACAGCTTACTTTGACTTGGCCAAGGCCTTTGACATAATCCCCCACTTGGGCATCATTGAAAAGCTAACACAACTTGGTGTAAATCTCCATCTCATCAGGTGGGTGGCTAACTGGCTCACCGACAGGACCCTCAAGGTCAAAATAGGCACCTCCACCTCCAATAGCAGAACTGTCACTAGTGGATATATGAATGCTGTACAGTGCAAATCAAGTGCAAAAAAAATACTTATCAGTCTGGTACATCAGATGGTTATAAAACCCAACACAGCCAGGTAATTAGCTTTGCTATATCAGCTCTGCACAATTTCACAGAAATGTAAGTTTTTGTACTAGAAGTACAACAGAGAAAATAAACCTCAGGCAATCATCCTCACCACCTTAGCTTCAGACAGGCACCAAGTGGACCGGACAGAGGAAGCTACCGACCCTGGCCTGGAATGATGCTGATGGGAGGCAGAGGCTGGATACTTGGCTCAGGAACTCTCCGGCTCCAAGGAGAAATGGGGTGACTGAAGCCAAGGAGAACCCTGGGCCAGTTTGGGCATAGACTTGGCGGGAGGCTCAGCAGAGGAAGACCATTCAGAAGACCACTTCTTATGCTGATCTTTCTCCTATTGCCTGACCCAATCGCCTTCCCCAGACTTCTTGCCAGAACTTTGAATCCCAGAAGCAGGGGGAGTGGAAGAAAATGCCTCTGCGGAGGGAACTAACAGGCCCTTCAGGACAACTTTGTTCATCTTGTCGATAAAGCTTGTGGGGGGGGGGTGAAACCCACACAAACTGATCAGGAGGAATCAAGTTGGGGAACCCACAAACACACCACACACAAAGTGGGCATCAGAAGGAGGAATCTTATGCCCACACTCTGTACCTTTCTTGAGCCCCAGGCTTAGCAGTGTCTGCCATGGTGACAAGAAGCAAACACACTCCACACGAGAAAGAGGTGGAAAGAGAAAGGATAGCAGGAGTTTTTTTTTTTTAAATGGACCAACAAAGGGATAGAAAGGGTAGGAAGGTAGATAGGTTAACAGACAGAAAAACCTGCAAAAAAAACTAATATAAAATACCTGGAGGAGCTTTGACAAGTGGTGACCCCTGCTGTTCAAAGACGGTGGCAAATGAGATCTGAGGGGAGGAGGGAAAGCAATCCTACGCCTTCCTTAGTAGATCAAGGATTTATCTTACCATTTTGCGCTTTAACTGTTTTATCTGCTGGTTTATGCAATTTTAATCATTTTCAAGTACAAGTAACATTGTATTGTCTATTGATTGCTGAGAACTGTACCGTTGAGAAGCTTTACTGGCAGTGTTACTGTGTAAGTTGCTACCTTGTATTTTTGTTGGTATTTAATTACTTTATTCCTGCAATTTTGTCCCAGATAAAGGGATTCTACATAGTTTTCTCCAAGTGCCTGTATAAATCCTGTGTGTTTTTAGAGGCTCTTGGCTAATTCCCATAGAGCTCAGCAATGCTTGGTGTCCATCTAGGCCAGGCTAATTACTTGTATTTTAAAATCAAACTTCCTAAAGCTATTTTAATGATAGACTACGGATTTGTTTTATTTTTATTTATGGCTGAAATTACTGCATTTGCTCAAACTGTCTTAATTGTCTGATTAACCTGAAATCTGTCTAGCCCATTTGTAAAAGTTGTTTTGGGGTCGGATACACTCTCAAGCAATCTTTTTTGCGCTTTAACATTAAGAGGACTAGGATTTCCTATCTAGTTGCAGTAGGTGGTAGCCTGGCATACCGGAGATGGAAAACACATTTTTACTTATAAAACTAGTGCTAGGACTATAACCTGCAATTTTAGTGACACTGTCCAAAGTTAAACTAGAAGCAGCTAGCTTGAACATTAGATAGTACTAACACCATATCCTAGCACTACTCAATTCTAGTACCCAACTGTACAGATGACCCTAAGAGACCTCTGTAAAACACAGTCCTTAAACTCTTAATAGCCCACCCTAATACAGGACCGAACAACATGGATATGCAATTTCCAAAGGTCTCTGTAGCCAGCTTGGTAGATATTGGCAATTTGAGAATGTAGTAATTGCTTCATGTTCACTGACAACCTTTTAATTTTTGAAGGAACCAGCAGTATGTGAGAAATGCAACATACACCATTTCCTTGGAGGCAAAATCTTGCATACAAACAAGGTTGTAAAGAATAAAAAAACACACCCTGTCCACACACAGACCATTTTATGCTAAGGCACTAAAAAGCAATCTTGCCAAAAATCCAAGACCACCTATGCCCACAAATAACAATGCCCATCATCAATCTCTAAAGCATACACCAAAAGCAACAAACATATATAAGCCTAAACCCAATGAAGCCCTAAAAACAAAGCCCATAAAGCAAGCAAACAATTTACCCAGGACTCATCATAAAGGAAGCCATTGTAAGGCATACAGATGCCTCACTTATCGGATTAGACAAGGAGATTATTACTATCAGTTGCTTAACTGGAGCAAGGATCTGCTGAATTACACACACACATGTCATTACACCACTTGGGCAAGCAGGATTTTATCATTGCCCATGTGGGCATAAATGACCTCAGACATACCTCTCTGGATTATATGAAGAGACATTGTGGACCTCTCAATATGCGTCTCAGACTGTTATGCGCTTTGCATTGAGCAGCATTCTACCTTCACCAAGGATGGCGCCATAGTATGAAAATAAACTGACTAACAATTGGCTTAGTTTTTGGTGTCAACTGAAGGGGATTCAATATCTGTCAGTTTAGGAGGACATGGTCAGACTATATTGTTTTGCCAAAGATGGCCTGAAACTGCCCCCCCCCCCTTCCAGGCTTCCAGATTTTGGCTAACATTTTATCCACCCCCTTAGAGCTTTTTTTAGGTAATGACAAAGTGATAAACCTACCGATATAGGAAATAAAACCCAAAAGAACCTAAAGGTGCTACTACTCAATGCTAGAAGCCTTAAATTCCACTCTTTATGGGCTCTCCTGGAGGATATAGATATCTATGCCATTACAAAGACATGGTTTAAAGCCACAAAGTCCACCAGCAATGCAAGGCTACAGTATCTTTCACACATTGAGACCATCAGCCACACAGAAAAGAACTAAAGGTGGAGATGTCTCTATCTACATTAGCCAACCTTAAGGTATACTTGTTGCTAAACAGAAAGATACCCTGGAGTTCATCCATGTGCAAATTACCTTAGATAAGAGCCCCTTACCATATCTTATCAAGGTACATGTCACCATTTAGACCTACTGGACAGAGACTTGATCCAAACAAACACTACTCATGGAAGACTATCTTCCCCTCTATAGGCTGGGAAACGTACACTGCCACCAACTGGCAGGCACAAAGTTCCTGAACTTTAACACAAATGCTCTTGATCAGTCAGTATACACTTCAACCAGAGGATCAAACATACAGGACCTTTTCTCACTAATATGAGACAGGACTGCACCCCTCATCATGTCCTCACTGGTGAAGTTGAATCACAAAGCTTCCTCATTTGAGATAAAAATCAACATGGAGAACCTAGCAAAACTGGTTACTTTTAGAAACTACATCCTAACAAGCAACAGTTTGTCAAAATTCAATGCTCTGCCCATCCCAGAGTTCACAACAGCGTATGCAGAATTACTCACAGCAACACTGTGCAAACATGTAAATAGCTGTACAGACATCACTGCACCTACCAGAGGGAAGTTGAAAAACAAACCACACTAGTGGGATCATCTTAGAGTATATAACAAATAGAAAAAAAGTCATGCCAAAGTGAGATAGAGCAACTCTCAAAGACAAGAGCTCACGAATAAAACTGAATAGGAGTAATTAAATCCAACAAGGCCAATTATGATAAAGATAACTTATCAGGCTAAAGACAATCACAAGGCCCGCTATAATATGTCTGAAACCTCAAAAGGTCACATGCAACAGTGTGCAGAATTGGTGGTAAATGGTACTACTTTCACTGAGCAGAGTGACATATTGAATTTGCTGGCTGACAAAAATTCAACTCAAACTTTACCCTCCACTCTCCTTGCCACCCTTTGGGAAATCCACATCAACATCTTCCCACCATCTATCTGCATGGAGCAGGTCATAGTGGTGCTCACTAAGGCTAAAATTACAGTCTGAATGGGGCCTGACAATATTCCAGGTTGCCTCCTAAATAGCCTGAAACTTGACCTATTAGGACCAATTGAGTCACTTTTCCACTACAGCCTCAAAACAGGCCATGTAAAGTGAACAGAGGAAAGGCAATGGTTACCCCCTTCACAAGGGTGGACCATCAACTGACTCAAGAAACTACAAACCCATTAATCTGACTAGTCTAATATGCAAAGCCATGGAATGAATTATCATGGAAATGATAGACATTGACAACCTGCAGACACTGGACCCATCCTAGTTTGGTTTTGTCAGAGGAAAGTGAGGACTACATAACCTGGCAGGCATCTTTGAGAAGGTAACAAAGGCAGTAGATGAAAAGAAAACTGTGAATACCACCCACCTAAACCTAACTAAGTTGTTCAACACAATACCCCACTAGAGTACTGTAGCTAAAAACATGGAACTAGGTATAAATCCCTATACAACTCAATGGATTGCCAAGCTGGCTCACAGTTAGGATCCGAGAAGTCAGAATTGGTGAGACCACCTCCACCAAGAAGCAGATCACCAGTGGAATACCACAAAGCTCTGTGCTGAGCCCACTCCTATATGACATCTACTTCTCAGAGGCCAACGCTAATGACAAGGGCCTCTTCCTCAAGTTCACAGACTACTGCAAATTGAGGGCCATTATAAATTCCCCTATGACACTAACATCCTACAAGTGCCTTTTTTAGGCAAGGCTCAAATGTCAAACACACCACCATAGACAAACAAGTGAAACCTAAGGGTAATGATACTCTATGATAGAAGTTTAAACCTCAAAATGCACACACCCGAGGCTCTCCTTAAGATGGAGAACACAGACATTTGTGCAGTGACAGAGACCTGGTTTAAGGCTCCAGAAAGCACCCCTGCATTACCAGGCTAAAATTCTTACCACACCTTTCGGCCACCCAACCCGGACAGAAATACTAGAGGTGGCATGTCCATATTCATAAAGGATATCCACACCTCCAGGCTAGTTGCTCAACATAATACCTCCGAAATTACTGGGCAAGACTGCAATTCATGTTGTAGATTGTTACAGATCTCCCGCCATGCCCCAGGATGCCCACTCCATGTTTCTCGATATACTGGATAATATTAAGATACAGCCCAATACCCTAATTTTGGGAGATTTCAACTACCCCCCATCAACTGGAAAAACTATTCATGCACTAATTCATTTGCCCAACGTTTTCTGGCATTCATCAATTCCAATGCCCTGGGCCAGCTTGTCCATACCCCTACCAGGGGTAGCAACATCCTGGACCTGGTCATTACCAATATGGGTAATAGATGCTCCACTCCAGAGTTCAACTCCTCGCTGGTCAGGTTCGACTACAAGCTAATCACCCTAGACATCCATATCCCACCCCCCTCCCCATTAAGGAAACCATTGTAAAAGACTTCTCCAAAGCTAACTTCATGCTTATGTCAGAAGTGGCAAACTTCATTACACCCACACTGATGGAAAATAGTGACAAGACTGCTGAATCATAGACCATGCCATCCCAAACAGAACCAAGACAGTATCCTCCAGAAAAAGGAAGCCAATCTGGTGGTCCCCCCTGCCATAAACAAGCTCTACAACAGAAGGAAGAATCTTATGCAGAAAAGGGTAAAATCCCACGACTGCAGGAACTCCCTGGTCAGCCTCAGCAAGAAGCTGAGATTCCTCATAAAATCCTCCAAAACTAGTTACAAAAATAAAATTGCCTTGGATTCTAAAGACAATCACAAAGCCGTCTACATCTATGTAATGAATCTCAATGGCAACACTTAGCTCTGCTCTGAACTATAGCACAAGGGCACTGCATTTACCGAACCAACTGATATTGCCAACATCCTGGCAGACAGGTTCAGTGCTAACTTCACCCCCTAAAGGGCCCATCCCCATACCAAATGATTGCAAACCCCCTGAAATCACGGCCGCACAGGTGAAGACTGCACTCTCCAAAGCCAAGAACACAGCATCTATGGGACCGGTCAACATCCCAGGCTGTGTTCTGCACGAACTGGCACTCCACCTAAGCACCATGTTCAACAATGGCCTCACTTCAGGCTTTGCACCTAAGGAGTGGCACACAGCAACAGTTATCCCACTCCACAAAGGGGTTGCCACCACAGACCCTGGGAACTACCACCCCCATTAGCCTGACAAGCCTGGTCTACAAGACCATGGAAAGCATCATCCTAGAGCTTATAAACAAAGACATAGGTAACCTCCAAACCCTGGACCCCACACAGTTTGGGTTTGTAAAGGGTAGATCATGCCTCCTAAACCTGACTGACTTCTTCAAAGCAGTCACTAGAGCCGTAGACGAGGGTAAGGTAGTGCACACTGCCTATCTTGACCTCGCCAAGGCTTTTGACACCATCCCCCACTCTGGTATTATAAACTCACTGGACTTGGCATAAATCCCTATGTCACAACATGGGTGGCCAACTGGCTCACTGACATAACCCACACAGTGAAAGTAGCAGACTCCAAATCCGACTTCAGACCAGTGACAAGTGGAGTACCACAGGGTTCGGTCCTGGGTCCTCTCCTGTTTGGTATCGACTTCTCTGAATTCCGGGAAAATACAGCTGGTCTCTGACTAATGAAATTTGCAGATGACAGCAAACTCGGACTCATAATCGATTCACCCAAGGATGTGGACAAAGACCTCAGTGAGACTGATGCTTGATGCCAGAGTCATGGCCTAAAGCTCAATGTTAAGAAGTGCATTGTCATCCCCTTTGGGAAAAATACCGTACCCATGAACTACCACATAGGCGGTAGCCTACTAAACACCGAAAGTGTGATAAGAAACCTTGGGACACAGGTGCATAGTAGTCTCTCCTTTGATAATCACGTCACCACAGTAGTCAGGAAATCCTTCTACGTGGCACACCCCATCACAAAGGGGTTCTCCTCCAGAAAAAGAGGCCATCATTCCTCTCTACTCATCCCTTATTAGACCCATCATAGAGTACAACACCCCATTTGGCATGTACCTCGCAAGACATCTGCAACAGCTGGAAAGGCCACAGAAATACCTTACTAAGAGGATTACCGGCCTCAAACAGATGCCATATGCAGAGCATCTCAAAAAACTCCAGCTCTACTCTGTTGCATATCACCTACTCTAAGGTGACCTTTGCCTAACGTACAAAGCCATGTCTAACCCAGACCTGATGGACATGCTACACTTAAAGAAATCCCAATCTCTCTGAGCCACATGCTCCAGGGACTTCAACCTCATCACCACAATAAATAGAACATGCTGGAGGGACAGATTCCTGTCCCAGAGACTTCCCCTGCTCTGGAATAAGCTGCTCATTTATGTCAAGCAAAGCTGCTCATTAACCCTTTAAGAGAAATCTTGACAACTGGATGGGTAATAGGAAATTCACCCTGGGAATCACTGCTGTGGCTCTGCTCGGCAGGGACACAGGAAAATAATTTTCTTGGGTGGCGAAAGCCAGGCAACTCATTTGGCTAGGCTTGTATAGGCCCTTGGGCCACTAGCCTAGTACTTACCTATGAACCTATGATGAGGGTCTAACACAAACAAATGACTGGTGCCAAAGTCACAGGTACAAAAAATGGCATTATAGTGCCTTTCGGAAAAACGTCTACTCAGGCAAATTTCTCTATTGAAAACACACCCCTAAGACTTGACATGGTAGTTAGAGATCTGGGAACATAAATAAAAATTATGTTTGTAAAAAGTAATCAGGTCTTAGGGCACCCACGGTGGTGCAGTGGTTAGTGTTGTCACCTCACAGCAAGAGGTTCTCTGGTTCGATCCTCGGCTGGGGTGCCTTCTGTGCGCAGTATGCATGTCCTCCCTGTAGTCGCATGGTTTTCCTCCGGGTGCTCCATTTTCCTCCCACATCCCAAAGACATGCTGTAGGTGGACTGGACACTCTAAATTGGCCCTAGGTGTGGGTGTGAGTGTGTGCCTTCTGTGAAAGGTTTGGCGTCGGGCTGGCAACTCGACACTGTAAAACTCCACTGCCAATCATGAGTGGACAGGTGATCTACTGTGGCGACCCCTAACTGGGAAAAGCCGAAAGAAGAAGAAGAATCAGGTCTTTGACCAACACCTCGCCAAGGTAATTAGAAAATCATTCTGTGTCATCCAACTTATAAGTAAGGGTATCCATCCAGGTCCAAGGAAGTTGCGTGTCCCTTATCAGATCAGTCATTGAATAAAATGCCCCCTTCATCACATACCTAACTAGGTATAAATAACAGCTGGAATGCCCACAGTGGTTCTTTACCAGATCACCTTAGAGCCAATGTCCCTGTACTCAGTCTCTTAAAGTTTTTTGAGATGCAATCTGTGCTTGGCATATAAAGCATCCATAGATCCACACCGGAAGGAACTTTTGCATATCCACAAAACAAGCAGTACCAGAAACACCAGATCCAAGGTTATGAACTTTGCTTGTGATAAACAGAACATGCTGGCAAGGCAGATGTGCGACTCAAAGGATAGTCATGCTCTGGAACAGGTTCAAAATCTATGAGAAGCAGAGTCTATCCCTAACCCTATTCAAATGCAAGCTTGATCACTGGATGGAAAATCACAAATTCATCCCTAGGCTGGCCTCCATGTCTCTAATAGAAGTTGACAGTAAACTTTCCCGAACATACCCCTATGTAATTTTATCAACCTTCTAACATACTACTCATAAACATATTCCCCCCAGTTAAAATGCACGTTACCAGGCTGCTTTTCGTGGCTAGGCTTAAAAAGACCCTAGTGGCAGTTAACCTAGTACATACCCATGAAACCAAAATATAAACCAACTGTACCTAAAATACTGAATATTGTAAAGGAGATAAAAGAACTGGATGTGGGATCATCAGAAAAGGGAAGGAAAAATTACATAAAAATAAATGGAATTTGTGTCAACAAAATATGCAGAATAATATTCAAGAGGAGTGAAGTTTAATAGAAAGCATGATTTGAATACATGTAAAGATGGAGTAAATACCTGGGTAAATAGAAAGCATATGTAAAAATGAATAAGGAAATGTTAATATGTTTTTTTCTATTAATGTGTGTACACCTATGTCATTTCTGTAATTGTGAGAATTTAATAAAGGTCTTGAATGGATGGTAGATAACTAAGGTTACCGATGACGACAACCTTGGTGTAAGTGTAAAACCCCTTCAGACATGTAGATACCAGATCAGTGCCTAGTGTGCTAGTCATAGACCCATCTTAAATGCCAAAAACGCATTATTGTATAAACCCTCTAATCAAACTGCTTGACTCCTTCGGGTAACCTTTTCATAACAGATGCAACTATCCAGGACTTTGGTACTTATGCTGATGATAATCTTACTTGCTATGTCAGCTGTGATTAGGAAGTCTATCTACCTTCTAGTGTTGCTGATCCCAAAATCATCTTTCACTAGACATACCCCCTGACTACAATGTTCCTTTTGAATTTTGAAATGCCCTCACAAAGGATCTTGACAAAACAACCCTCCTTGGTGGGAAAAAAATAGTGAGGTCTTTGAGAAGGAAAAGAAAATGGTAAAAAACTATGACATAGCTACATTCAGCTAGAAATATGCACATCTATAGAAATAAGTTCATATTTCTTAAAGCAGACTGTAAGATTACAGATTTTAATCTGGACAATTAAAAAAACATTGCTAATATCCTTGCAGACAAGTTTAGTTTTGGACTACACAAGCTAAGCTACCTTGAAGTATCAAAAGCCCCATCTATCCACCGTCTCAGACTTCCTGGGGGGTGATATTGATTTAAAACCTTTTCAGCACTGAAAGTCCCTATCATAAGTTAAAATACCTTACATACTCTCAAAAATCAGACTTGTTGACTGAATAGGAGACCATAAAGGAAGTGATATATGCTGCTGTTATTGCATCCCAGTCTCTTGTACTATATGAAAATATTCTCTAGCAAAGGTTTTATTTCAAAAGATAATGGTGAGACTAGTATCTTAGTGGATATTGTATATTAGGCTTCTCCAGCATAGAAATACTTGGATCTGATATGATCATAGGCAATACCAAAAAAGAATCCTTTAAAAATCTTTACATAGCAGAGTTTTGGTACCTTTGAAAATTATCTTTTTCCAAGCAATTTTACTGCAGTTCATTTCTAATACTGCTGCAGAGGAGAGAAGTATTTTTAACCATGACGTTTGGCTTCCTTCTTTGAAGACTTCATTGTGTTAGCTTCATTAGTGTTCTCCTTACGAATCAGCTTCCTGTTAACATCCCTCTTACCAATTTTATACAAAAAAGTGAAAATTAAAACAGTGGCAAAAATGATTAACTTGCCTACCACAATCAACCTTCAACAGTTTGTTTTAATCTTTCAAAGAAATGAGTAAAGGGAGAGTAGCAACAAGCTACTATAAAGAATTTGTCATAAATACAAAGTATGCTGGGAATGGTGATACAGACAGAAAAAATTTAGTAACACTACCGCAGACACCAAATAAGGCTCAGACTTTTGTTTTTTGCATCCACCATGGGATCTATCTAATGACTCCTATCTGTGCATCAGTGGCTTATACATTCCTACATAACGGAGAGTGGCATTCCAACAGTAAGCAAGAGATCCATTCATTCTGATGGGGGGGGGGGTGCGCAGGTCAGCCCACTCTCCTAGAGTTAACATTCAGTATTAAGGAGTAATGCAGTTTTATTGGTCTAGTGGAGGTTTCCACCCCATTCTTGCTAAACCTTCCCCTTAGACAGCTAGCATACTCACACTGGCTTCTGAACAGGGCATGATGGGACATGCTCCCACCTGCATAATTCCCTTCACAACTGTGCATGTGCTTCTTAACAGACAAGCCTGTCCTGACTTCTTCCATGATGAGCTATTACCTCATGGTGGGGGCAAACTGTCTCCCTTGACTCCAAATGGGCAAGCTGGCACCGGCCATTCAAGTACATCCTTTCCACCTGGCCACTACAACATCTGTGCAATTTATTAATCGGCATGCATCTGAATCAAGGTTTCATACAATTTTGGCAAGAGACTAGCATTGGCCCTCATGGGATTAAGTGCACCACTGATAAAAGCTTCAGCTGGAAAAAGAAAACACAAGATGAGTAAACCTAAATATTGTGATTTACTGTTAAAGTGACCCACCTTGAAGTAGGGAGAGGAGTTTGAGAAGGATCCAAAGACTGCTTTTTGAAGATACTCAACTAAAAGAGAAGACGCTTGAGATGTCCTGTTACCTTTGAGGGAAATTAGCTATGCTTAAAATGCCCCACTGGGCAGCTAGCCTAATGCTCACCTTTGTCCCTCATTGACAGGGGCGACAGGTGCTGACTGAGGTTTCTTTTTGGGGATAAAAACTCTTGGCTAGGCTTGTAAGGGCCCCAGGTCCAATAGCCTAGTAACCCTCCTATGAACTAGTCATTAAAGTGAAATCGGTAGCTTTTCTTCTGTAAGTGCTATTAATTTTGTGCAGGAATTCATCATCATACTGTAAATTTTAAAACTGTTTCATTTTTACATTCCAATAGAAAACACTCGTGTCTGGACAACCAGTTTTTTTCTGAAGCTCAAAAAACTGAGCAGAGCTGCCTTTTACAACACATGCACATTATATTTTATATATCAATGCAGAATGCATCTGGCATGAATGGTCGGGCACACACCACTTCTCAGATATGCAGCTGTGCTGGCCTCTCCTTTCATCC
The DNA here is from genome assembly GCF_019279795.1 of Protopterus annectens. NCBI lineage: Eukaryota > Metazoa > Chordata > Ceratodontiformes > Protopteridae > Protopterus > Protopterus annectens. The sequence goes on along the minus strand of NC_056745.1, from coordinate 765,705,642 downwards.
TTTTGGAAAACTACTAGTGATTCCAAAGTTTTATTTTTATGACTGCAGGTTAAATATTTTGTTATAGTTCCTACCTTTTGTCTTAAGTACTCAAAGTTTTCCTTGGAGTACCACAAAGTCCATGAACATCTTATGTTCACACAGGAGTTTTATGACTTCTCAGCACAATAGCTCCAAGTACTTTGGGGTTCTAATGCCATGACAGAATGGACCCTATTCCCAAGTCAGGGTACGATTAGAGTTCATGAAAACAGTACTGCTTCGATCATTGATGTCAGCCAAGAGTGCTCTTCTCAGTGCTAGCAATAATCACTGTGATGCTGCTCATGATTTTAATCTTTATTTCTGAATTTATGGTTACCACTAGGATTTTGTACTCGAGTATGTCTTGATGCAAGTGTCTTTAGTATTTATAATACTGCCTCAAATGGAATAAGGATGGGGATTATGCTTAAAGTGAAGTGAAAAAGCTCTCTAGTTTCTAAAGAAACATTGCATTTCTCATGTAGCTTAGCTCACTCTTCTTTGCATCTCTGAAGTATCATGAAGTACCAGTAAAACCACCACCAGTCAAGTACAGTAAAGTACTTGACTCTTAAAAATGCTGGAATTTATTTCAATGTTTTCTATGGCACTAAAGCTCTTACTGATGCATTTCTAACTCAAGAATTATTCATTAACATTTCATATTATGTACATAGGCCTAAACACAATAGTACAATTACTGTCACACTGAATTAAAATTGTTTGCATACAATACAACTAATTAGCTTTCCCAGCTTTTAGATGGAGACATACTGTATGCACCGTATAGTATTTGTATCAATATTAATAGCTAGTACCACCATAATGACACTATTGATGTTTATCTACTACAAGACAAATCTATCCTTACAAACACTGAGGATCCAATTTTAGCACGCAAAATAAATTCAGACACTCCTACAGATACTGATTCAAAAACATCCATTTTTTTTTCCCTCCTTGTAGTCTACTGCTGAGTCCTGTGCAGTTTGGAACTGCCCTACTATTAGACTAAGTTTGAAATTGTTATAGAAATCAGTCACCATTTTTTCTGCAAGCATTACACCCCTTAAGACTCTACCATCCTTCTACCCATATCAACATCAGGTTTTCTTTTAAAAATATTTTCCATTAAAAATTCTTGCACTGTGTTTTGTGAACCTGTTACACATACATTAAACATCTTTTGGACCAAAAGAAAAAACAAAACTGCCACCCATGAAGTCTGCATACACTATCCAGATTCCTCACTTAGCAGCTCATTCTAAAATACATCTCTCTCTCTGTGGGATGCTATCTACTCTCCTGTACTTTATACTTACCATTGCTAATAGTAGAGTCTTCATATAGCTAGAGTTCCCTCTTAAGTTTACGCATTCTAATACCTTTAAGTTCTGAGCAGCATTGGAGCAAGTATTAAATATAAAAGGACAGAACAAAAACTGTAAACACGTAACTTATTCTGTGATACCATACTGGGAGATGCATAAAGCAGCATGCAGAAGCAGTATGACCAGTACTGCACGAAGCTCTTCTGTACTACTCATTTCCTTTCATTTGTTTAGCACATTATTAGACAATGAAGGAACAACATAAGAATAGTTGTAGACAAACTGTACCACTTTCTATACATTTATATGGACAGAGACATACCAAAACACAATGGGTGAGGGTTCATAGGTTTACAGGTTATTACTAGACTAATAATAACCACTAGGGTCCTTACAAGCTTAGTTGCACACTACAAACCATTTGGGGCAAGCATATCATGGGCATCTATGGGGGGGGACATGTTAGGGAGGTAACTAAGGATTTTGTAGGGGGGGTATTTGGGTAATACTTTTCGTACTAACAGACTCAGTCCATAAGGGATATGGGGGCCAGACCAGGGGTAAATTTACACTTTCCAATACAAATATCAGGGTTTTGTTTAAACAGGGTCAGGGATGAACTTCATTTTACATGGTTAGGGAGCTTATCCCATGGTGCAAGTACCCCTTGGGAGACATCTATATCACCAACATGGTCTGTTTATGTCATAAGGGAAGTTCAAATCTGTGGATATAGTGTTTCTGGTGCAGTCATATCTGCACCCATGCAACAGAGCATCAAGGCTGGGTCTGAGGAAGCCTTGTAATCCAGGCAAAGATCTCTAACAGATCAGTGTAGGACAGGGTACTCATGCCATGAATTCTTCTGGTAAGAAACAACTTTAGGCATTCCAACAGTTGCAAGAGTCTGGTTAGATACATTCCAAAGGGGGCATTATATTCAACGATAGGTGTGATAATGGCCAATTAGAGTGGTACTATAATTTCCCTGTACCTGGATTTACTTACCAGTTGGGCAATATAAAACTATTTTCTTACTAACTTAGCTAAATGCTGAACAAAGGCCAGAATGCTGTCTACATATGTTGCCAGATCTCTTACTACTGGGGCAGCTCTTGGGGGTGTTTTTATCAATGGAGTAATTAACTTAGATTACAGTTTCCCAAATGGCATTGTAATGCATTTTTGGCATGGAGTTTTAAGTCATGGCTTTGGCAACAGCCTTTTGTCTCTGTTAAAATCTTACAAGATGTTTGTGTCTTAGGGGTAATCTATAACAGCTCCCAATTTAAAGTCATCTGTGAACTTAAGCCAGAGGCCTTGAATGTTTGGCATCTAACTATCAGCAGTCAAGGCTAACAGTAGAAAGCTCAACACAAAGCCCAGGGGTATTCAGCTGCTGACCAGTATCTTGGTGGGGGTGGTCTCACTGATCCTGAATTCTTGGGTCCTGAGAGTCAGTCAACAATCCAGAGTTATGTAAGGATTTATGTCTAGCTCAGACAGCTTGTCAATGCCTGAGTGGGGTATTGTACTGGATGCCTTGCCTAGGTAAAGATATGCAGTATGCACTGTTTTACTCTCGCCCACTGCCCTCGTGACCTTCTCAAAGAAGTCCACAAATAAAATAAGCATGACCTTCCCTTAAAACCAAATTGGGATGGTTCAGTGTCTGTAGGTTACTATTATCACTGCCATGATAATTTGTTCCATAGATTTGCAAATTAGGCTTGTTAGACTTGTGTCTGCAGTTCCCTAGGTTTGTTGATGGTTCACTACTCTTGTTGAGGGGAACGGCTGTTGTGGTCCTCCATTCACTTGGAATGTAGCCTGTTTCAAGGCTGCAGTTGAAGAATGCCTCAAGCGGTCCTGATAGGTTGCATTTTAGACTGTTCAAGAGGCAACCAGAGATATTATTAGCACCCATAGATGAGGTGTTCTTGGCTTTAGTGAGTGCAGTCAGTACTTAGTCCCTGCTACTAGTTGGGGGGGGGGGGTAGTATGCTGGAGGGGATTTCACGTGGAACAGCTGGGGATTGGTGAAGTCATCAACCAGTAAATTTGTTATGCCACCTTGATCAATGAAGACGTTACAGTTCACCACCACTGTGTGTTAACTTTAAAGTTCCAGACATAGCTGAAGGTTTTATGATTGTCCTTAGCAATATTTTGTGTTGGCAAAAAGGTGATGCAAGTAAAAGCATGCAGAGGCTGAAGTGTACTGTGCAAAAGCTGATCTATATTGTTTTATATACTAAGTAGCACTAATTGTAAAACATGTTAAAGCACGTGGAGGATGGGAAACATTTTTCAGAGTGGAGCCCTAACATTTGGCTTTATACTTGATGGTGATAGGAAAGCAACACACATCATTCAAAATCATTTTGGGAAAACATTTAGCACCATAGTACTGAAATTAAAAAAAAAAAATCTGCATATGCCTTGATAGCAAGAAAGTGGCTTAGACTTTGGTTTCACTCTACAAGCCACACGGTCTTTGTTAATATTAATGATAAATTCAATGTAACTGTACTGCCCAGCTAAGCAAAATAATAAAACAACAAATGCACAACTAATAAACGTAATAAAATACCCAGTGCTTAACCAGGTACACCCAATGATCCATTTTAGTTGAACTTGCTTATCTTGCCCACCACAGAAGCATGTGAAATATGTTGCTTTTGCACAACAGCAAAAACCAACACAAACAAAGAAATGCATAAATGCATGCAGGCATGACAACAGGCAATAATCACATCAAAAGCTTATATGAAGCAGTAAATGCGTGTATATACATGTGCATAAACTGAAATGACTACATACATCTACTCTTGCACATATATATTCTGAAATACTACACATACCCATTTATTTTTTTGGAGAACTGCAGGACGTATTACTGTATTACAGCAAAAGTAAATTAAGGCACCAAAGTTACACACTGGAAATCAGTCACTGTACTTTATTGCAGAGCTGCTGCTTTAAAGACATATTATTTCTAAAACTGAAGTTTGGGGTGTCACCAACTGTGGAAACCAGACCTGGTATTTCATGTAATAGGTGCCAATTCTTTTTAATAATTTAGTTCCTTACCTTAAGGCCAGGCGCCTTAAACACTAAAACATGAGTTTTTTTATATATATATATTTTTCATTGTACTATTATGGTTATATGTGTGTGTATATGTACATACATATATATATATATATATATATATATATATATTTTAATAACCATCAGGGATGACACCCCCCCCTTTTTTAAATATTAATATTTTTTAAAAATGTAAATATTATTGTTTTTAAATATTATTGTTTTTAAATATTATTGTGTGTAAATACACACCTTTCTATATATTTTATGCATTTTTCTTATGGATATTGATATATGTTCTTATGTTAGTGGAGTAATATCTCTTTAAATTGTGATGTCATACTAATTGTCCTAGTATTTAACCAAGCATCAGTTGTAGTGATGTGGTCTGATGAAGCAACATTAAGTTGTGAAAGCGCTTACCGTTTGTCTTCTGCAATAAAGTACAGTGACTGATTTCCAGTGTGTAACTTTGGTGCCTTAATTTACTTTTGCTGTTGTTGTGTGTTTTGGGCACCTCAGTGTACCTGCAGCCGTTTAGTTTTTGCATCTTCAGTATTACTGTATTAGTTGCAATGTGTGTGGACATTACTTGTGTTTAAGCTGATCTGTACAATACATCAATACCTGCATTATATTCTGTGTGTTTAATATATGCTATGCCTGAGGGAAGTGGCTCTTGGTTTACCTTTACATGTGCGTAATGCACATGTGTGAATTTCAAAAGTCCGAAAGGACTTTTTCAAGTTCTTGGAAGGCCAAAAAAAATGCATTGAATGTGCAATGAGCGAATGCACAGTAACGTTCACTCATTGCAGATTCACCATTTTTGGTGCGCGATGCACTATAGTGGGGATCGGGAAGTGGACCCTTTCCCCACTGTAGTGCAACCTCGGAGTTAGAATAATAAAGTAGAGGTGGTGTGGGGGGCTTGCCCCCCTACATTACTCTATGTTTTTTGAATTAAAGTTTGAAAATCAGCGAATCTGGTTTTTGATTTGCTGATTTTTGAACTTCGGTGCAGATCGGACTGACAATTTTCGTCATTCCGGTTCGCACAAAGGGCCATTCGGTAGGTTGATTTTCAACATTTCAAAGGTAAGCCGTGGCTCTTATTTAGACTATCAGATGCTACAGTGATGTTCAGAGATACTTCATGTTAATCCAATTGTTAAATGCAGACTATACATACAAGTGGTGATTTTGTGCTAGATTAATACTTCATCCCACGCCCACTTAGTCCTAAAGTGGCAACATGCACGCTGCTATAATACCAAGTACGCTAGGCAATGCTTTAAAAGGATGACAGGAGGCAGTCCTAAAGTGGCAACATGCACGCTGCTGTAATACCAAGTACGCTAGGCAATGCTTTTTTGACAGGAGGCAGCATCTAAGTACTAGGAACAATGTACAGCACTGTTACACAAAAATCTGGATTTTTCCACAACTTATTTATTAGGAGGCACTGTTTTTCTATTTTTCTTTTATTAGGAGGCACTGTTGAGACTAGATTACTTAGTGGGCTTTGAGCTCAATACTGCCATTATCATGAAAGGTCTTTGCACAATAGAGACATTTTGTCAGCAAACAAAATTACTAGATGATCAAACAATTAAAAAAACATTTCAAACAGTGTTGTGTAAAGCAACAAAACATAACTAAACTACTTGTCTTTTACTGGCATTTTGAATTTTCCTTAAAAAGCATTTTACGACAATTACAAAACTCATACTTTGTTTCCCGAACTGAAGAATTTGCAAAACCAAAATGCATGTCCACAGACTAAAGCATATTGGATATTCAACGGTCAATTTACAGCTAAAATATACAATACACAGCTTCAGTACTCTAGCATTGCTGGCCAAAAAAAAAAAGTTATTAGGTAAAATGCATCACATATTAAATATTTAAGAAAATTGGTGCATGTTCTCTGACCTGGCATTATTAGGATACTTCCTAGGGTATCCTGGTGATTTGATCTCTCCTCGAGCTTTAGTCAGTTTAACACCGGCACAACGTTTCAGTAATTCAGGTGTGCTAACAACAAGTATGTTTGTAGAGTCTCTCTTTTCAATTTCTAAAGAGAAAAAATATATATACATGCAGCACTGCATCAAATGTACACCTTCTTCTATACTTTTTCATTTGCCTTAATTCAGTAAACATCAGGCGATTAGTTATTCCAGTTCAGTAACAATGTCATAATACAAACAGTACATGCATGCATAAATAACAGAAATGCATCTTGTCCTTTAATGTGGGTGAAGCCAAAACAGCAACCTTATTTGTGAGAATCCAATTAACAAAAAATATACTTGCCCTGCAAAAAAGGAAATATTTTATGAGAGAGAAAGACAGAAGCAGAATGTTGCATAAGGTTATGATTAACTTCACAAATTATAAAAACAGAAAAAAAATTTAAGTCAAGGCAAGTCACAAGTACTTCAGGTGACTACAGTTGTGGGGATGGAACAATGATCACTTTGGTATGTACCTCACTTGACAAACTAGAAAAAAAAAAACAGTGGCTCCCAACTAAGATTACTGACTTTAAACTACCAGAAAGAGACTGGAAGCACAGTCTCTATTCAATATCTTGTTCCTGAATTCCGATGGAGAAGATCATCTACGCCTTGCCTTTCATGCTATTAAGGGACCTAGTAGTTTTGGATTTCAGGTCTTCAAAATCAAACTGTTCCACAAATACTAGAACTAAGGATCAATATTTTCTTTGGCAAATAAATAAAACAAGGTAGACCAACAGGTTCATTAAGCAGCACAGTCCCCAGTCCAGAAGAGACTCCCTTTGGAAATAAAGTACCTTCCACAGCACTGGAATAGACTCTTGTTACAAATGAAGCAGTGAGATGCATTTTCTTCCTTCGGACAGGAACTCTATGACTGGTGGACATTCACAAATTCACTCCTGGCTCGACTAGCCTAGCTCTTGAAAAAGAAGACATGGTCTAAGGGTACTGACAATGCATGAAAATTCGCAAGACTCCATTGCCCTGCATTTCCTGTGAACTCTAGATTAAGGAAAATAAAAACTGAGCAAGCATAGGAATCTGTCTAGTTCCAACCTCACCACCACATGTGTTGAGGAAAAAATTAAACGAGACACTAGTGGTCTTAAAACTTTGTTGATGAGCTCAGTCACAATAATTCCCCAAAAAAAATCATAAAAAAACTGTAGTGTTCCAAAGCAACAAGCCTTTATTTGTCACAGACAAACAATCTTCAGTTAACAAAAAATTTAATATTTTACAATGTTAAACATATCAGCTTTTGTACACTTAGGAGGTGTGGAAAATATACTTATTGTTTAATTTTAAACCAGCCTGTTCAAGGCAAGCAATTTAAAAAGGGCTGTAAAAACTGCATTTTAGAACAGCAAGTCCCCTCCCCTACACACTACTGCTGATTAGGTCAAACTAAATCCTAGTTAAGGTAAACACTATTTGCAACCCACATTCCCAAATCATGCATTAAGAAATGCACAAAAAGACTAACTTTTAACTAAAATAATTTTTGGCTAACTAATGCAATAAAGCCTTCATCAGGTCTGTGACGAGAACTAAAATCATATACATAGGTAGATAAGTAAAAAGAGTTAACTAGATTGATACAAGATTAAACACACAGCAATCTAATGAGATCGCTATAAATGTACAGTAAACTCTAAGTTAACCGAAACTCAAGCAACCGGCACAAAAAAAAGAAATAAAAATTCGAAGAAATGCAGTACAATTTTCATGTATTGCACTGTTTCCCCCCTGCAAAAACATACCTTATGTTTTTAGAGTTTTAAAAAGGAAGATGGGAATAAATTCCCTCTCTCCCCAGCCCAAGAACAAGTCAAACCAAACAAATAGTATAGGGTAAAGTATTAGTAAGGCCTATTTTTAATAGTAACTCATGTAACCAGAAACTATAGTTAACCAGCATCTACCAATTCCAGTGGGTGCCAGTTAACTGAGAGTTTACTGTAAATTTATATCTAATAAGTTATTTATAATAGAGAAAAAAACGTTAGAAAAAAAATTTACAGCTCAGAAAAAATGTCAAAAAAATGAGTGCTCTGCAATTTAAAAAAAAACTGTCATGACAGTTTTCATGTTTACAGCCCAAAAAACATGCTTACTCAATGAAAACTGGTAGAAAAGCCACACAAAATAGTGAAGTAAAAAATAAGGTACGAGTGTAATACTATACATTTAAATATACTGTATTTTTTCAAGTTTTAAACACTACTATTTTAGATATGTTTGTATTTAGTACCAAAGGAAATGTTGATGTTCGTTGCTTTTTTAACAGGACTTAGCACTTTAAAAGTTATGTTTCAAGCAGCACTGCTGCATAATACGCTAGTAGATGTTTTAACGGATGTGAGTCAAACGACCTTTTAAACTGAAGAGTTGTATGTATATTTAAAGTTTTAGTCTTATATGGTTTTATGGATCTGAAGAACACGAAAATATTTCTGATTTTTGTTACTGAGGGTAGGCTGTCTGTGACAAATAAAGGCTTATTGCTTTGGAACACTACACAATTTTCATGATTTTTGGGAATTACTGGGACTGAGCTCATCAGCGAGTTTAAGACCACTAGTTTTCCTGTTTTTTCCAAATTAGAAAAAAAACTACTTTGCAGTGCCAGAGTTGGTGTATTCGCACACTGTCTTACCTGTAGAGAGAAATGAATGAGACAATGGCGGACATATAAATGTAAAAAAAAAAAGAAAAAAATGGCTTCTTGAAGCATTTTGAAAATGACAGCATTCTATTTTTCAGACTAGACTATTTCACTGATCATTTTTCAGGCTTCCTCACCAATGTCTACAATTAAAACTCATAATGAGCTTTTTGTTTCAGCATAGCCACTCAGAGTTAGATATATTTTTATAATAGCACTATTTAAAAAAAGTAGTACCTTAAGATTAAATGGTTTCATGCAATCTTCTTCTGAATGTCTATAACAAGTAACCCCATTAGTTATATTTATTGACTGTAGTAGTAAACGATTTTTCAGTTTCTTCCGCAGTGCTACATTTAGTCCTGCAGTAAGTTTACACTTCTTTTCCATTGCTACATTATAGCATTTTTAAATGTATCGTATAACATAAAATACATTATAACTTGGAATTATGAAAAGGAATTGACAAGCTGAGGCCCCTAACAGAACAGACAGGCTGGCAACTGTGTTCACTCATTTATTTGAAGAAAACTTGTACTGAAGATCTGACAACCCCTTGCTAGGGTAACAGCTTCTGCATTTTTCCTAACTCAATGACAATTAACTATCCTCTAAAAACAAATTATTTTAAACTGCGGTGATGGTGCTGCGGTAGCGTTGTCGCCTTACAGTTAGACGTTGCCCGTTCGATTCTCAGAGCATCTACTGTGTGGCGACATGCATGAATGGGCGTTCCTTCGTTGAAGGTTGTGCATTAGGCCCGGCAAGCCAGCACGTAAAAATCTACTGCCAATCATTAGCGGACCGGAGTTCCGCTGTGGCGACCCCTAGCAGGGAAAAGCCGAAAGACACAACAACAACATTAATAAATTGCTACAATGTTGCCCTGTAAATATTCTTAAAATTAAGATTTCTTTTTTGTTGCAATTCCCGGTAGAGGATATTCTGCAATCTTCTAATCAGAGATAAAATAGAGTCACACATGCAAAACGTTAAAAAAAAGCCATGCAAGAAAAATCTTTGTGTGTCACTTTTTCTACTGAACAATGTCTCGACAAATGTTCAATAGCAGTAACAGCAAGAAAAAAAAAAAGAGAGGGAGCAGCACATGGAGAATGAATGAGGAGCACTTATCTTAGACTTTGGGTCAGTTTCTAATTTCAAAAAGTGACAGATCCAAGAAAACAAAAATTGCTAGAAAAATTGACTTGCTGCACATTCGTTGCACCTCAGTGATGCACAATGTCATACAGAGCCAAGCAAAGACCACTGCAATGAAAAATATGAAACCAGGTTAACATGGAAATCAAAAATGGCACTTTTCCTAAATGGGAACACATTAAGTCACATATTGCCCTTCCAGCTAAAAGTATGAATGCTACTACACATAAACTGAAATTTAAACAGCCATTAAATTCAAAGACCTCAGTCAACCCAGATTCACAAGATAACTTCAGAGAGAGATCAAAAGCATCTACAAAACAAAAGCAAATTTCCCTAACATAACAAATCTTACAGGAAACAAAACATCCTATTATAATTCCTCATGAAGTGTTATTTATGCAAAGCTACACAACTTCAATATACTCTAAATAAAACAATCTTACAACAAATTTTCAGTCCAATATGACAATCTTATTTCAGATTTGTCTCCCATACTATATTTATCTTCCTTTTAAGAGGATTGCTTATTTGTTAAACTTTTCCAATTTCATCTCTAAACAAACAAAATGAATTTCTGAATGGGGCTAAACACACAAAAATTGTAATCACCTTCTCCAAAGAAATAAAAACTTGAACTATTTAAAAACGTGTTTCAGACTAAGGCTGTATTCATAGTTGTTACTTTTAGGTACAGTAGGTCTTTGCACAAACTGCTCCAGAGAGCAACTAAAGTGCATTTCATAGACAGCAGCTGTACAACTGTTCAATGTAGTTTGAGAAAGTCTTATGCAAATGAGATAAAACTGAGATGTAAAAATGGGGACTGTGGGAAAAATCTCTAGGTAGCTTATGTAATTAAAGGAGCTCTCTTCCTGCCTTTGATTCACCATCTGTGCATAGGCATGAGGGCTTATGAAAAAAGTCAAGTCATGTCTTTTCTACCCACTTTGCAATCTACAAAGATAATTGCATTTGCTGCCCCCCCCCCTTCTGAGGTGTTTATGTCTTCTGCACAAAAACATGGTGTGTCTAGCAGTGCTTGATGGCCAAAAGATACAAGTAAAGGATAACTCATGTGAATTTTGCCAATCACAATCTTGGACAGATTTGGAGTTGACAGGAACATAGTGTACACTTTGGTGAGTTTATATGGCCCACAGATGGAGATCGGGGGTATGAGTAGCTTTCATATACTTGGGGATACCAATGTATGCATGTATAGCTTGCATTGTACATGCCAAGAGGACCTTTCACAGATAAACTGGGGTAATGATGATTAACAGATTTCTCCCTCAAGGATACTTCAATAGTTTCTCTACACACATTACACACTCTTGGCACATATAGATCAGTACATCTATTTCCACAGTGTCACCTCAAGACTAAATGATTACTATGGGATTACTACGGAATACTGAAATTCTGCAATCCCGAAATTCTGAATCCTGAGGACCAGAATTTCAAACATTGTGAATGGGGATTGTCATACAGTGCGGAATGGGAACTTTGCCATTCACTCCACTGTAGTGCGATCTCAGAGTTGGTATATTTAAGTTGCAGGTGGTGTGGGGGGTGCAGAGGGGCTTCCCCCCCCCATAATACAGGTTAGAATAGTTTGTTGCATGTTTTAATTTTTTTTTTTTTTTTAAAGTTTCGAGATTCCACAATCTCGAGATTCTGGTCCTCGGGATTCAGAGTTGAGATTGTGGAATTTCTTTTTTCCGTAGTGATCCCATTGCTACACATGCTTTTATGCAACTGCATGCTTTTTTGAGGTGCTTGGTGTGATAGACTGAAACTGCATTATGAGGCCAATCTAGACTATGGGGGTGGAGTGGCACACAAAAAGGTTGGGCTACCATTCTTTCAACTGCCTCATAGTATGTGAAGCATTGGGGTGTAATACAATATTAGCCCAGCATCCTTGCAATGCCAACAGTTCCCATAGTTAGCACACAACCTTACTGTACCTCTTTTTCTGTGCATGGTAGTATTCCTCATGCTCACCAAGTTGGCAAGTGCAAACTATCAATGCCAAGTCATTTATTTGGCTATAGAGTGGCATATGCAATACTGAACATTTACCCTCCACCTTATCTATTCCCTCCCTGTTCTGCTTCCCAAATGACAGAGGATACCCAATCAAACCTTAGCTTATTAAAACCAGTCCATAATCTTCAGGGAGCTGCTGAGAAGCACTTCAACATTGTCCTGTCCCAGACACAAAGTCACTGCGAGAGTGTTTGTTCTGCTCAAAGCACGTTTCCATTGCCTAAACAAGTTGGGGGGTCCTAAGTATGAGCCTGCAAATGCATTCAGGATGTTTGGTGCCTGCTTCATTCTACAACCATGATCATGGGTGAGTCTGGTGAACAAGTGCCACAGCCAGTCACCAACATGGACAGTGAGCTCCCATCATCATTTCTCTCACCAGTGACTACTGTGATTGTGGCCAGCTGAAGGCAGTACAATGGCAACCCCTCTGGCAGGCTTATGCAATAAACTCTTAAAGTGTTCACAGACTAAGAGTGGTTTTCATAGCAGTTATGTTAAAGCTCTACTCCAACAAGTAAGAGGACACGCACAGGGCTACATAGGCAAAGAGGTGGTATTTAGTCCACAACTATGGGTCATGATATTCAGATTACACTGATGAAGCTTAATTAGTGAAACCAGCTTGTGTGTTTTAAAAGCTATTGACCTAATAAAACATCCTTTTCAAGGCATTTCGACTGCTGGATTTGTTTCTGGATATTTTTGTATCTGTACACCAGTGTGAAAACATCTACACTGTGTATGGGTGGGTACATGTACATATACATGTTATAAACAAAAGCCGATACTGATGATCAAAAATCAGTCAATTTCATGTACCACCTTTTTTTTCTGAGTAAGATCACTGTATGGGGGGGATATGGGGAATTTGCCATTTCCCCACTGCTGTAGACAGTTTTCATGCATTAGGCACGACATTAAAAACGCATTGTGTCATAAATGATGCAAAATGGGTATTGCTGCCATCACAAAATCATATTTGAAGTAATTTTGAAAGAAACTTATATCTGCTATATTTGTTATACACTGCAGTTCAGTCAATTTTAGCCAGTGTTTTAAAGCAGCTGTACTTATTTGCTCAAGCTGTTCAAAGCTGCAGTGAGAGGCCTTCTGCCATTTGCTCTGTTGTGATATTGGAAAAAGATGAGTGCTTATTTTCAACTGTTTTCTGCACTTATGTTTTACTGTACATCTGTAATCTGTGCAACTTTTTTTTGTCCCAACCACCCACCTAGCTGTTGTGGTGGTCTTAAGTCTTGGTAGGTTTGAGTTGCCCGCCTCTCATATAAAGCTGATATTGGACACTCCCCCAGTCACATAACATCAGCTCATTCTACTGTTTATAGTGAGAATTTAGTAAAGCCCCACCCCTTTAGCTTCTGAACCTTGAATTATCTCATTATCTTCTCTCTCTTCACTTTGTACTAAAAAAACAAAAACTGTACCTCTTTCTACTTCATTTTGCTGCTTGTGCTTAGGAGTTCAACTGCATTTAGTTTGCCGTATTTATTACTGCTTGTTGGTAGCCTCACTAAATTGATGACAGCATTCTACTGAATCGCTGCTTTATTTGTGCTGCGTTACTGTTGTGATTTGTGAGTTACTGTTTCAAAGCAATCTACTGATTAACTATATTTCATTGCTATCTACTGCAATTCATTACTGTTTAACTGCATCTTACTGCATTTCATTGCTGTTTAACTGTATTTTTTTCATACTGCGATTTCTATTCTTTTGATAAGTGATTAATCTGTGCTTCATTGTGAGTTTTTTCTTACTGAATTCTTAACCTTAAAATTGAGTAGCATAATCTAGATATAAATCTGCAGCATCCAGAGCTTTAGCTGCTTGCATTTTTAACCCTTTCTGAAGTATTCCAGCTAAAAGTTTTCCCTTAGTAGCACTTGTATTATCTAGTAGTACTACTTGTAGACCTTCCTCCCTTTACCCTCTTAGCTCTTTCAGTTTCTGACAAATATAGACGGACAATTTCCTACATTTTGTTCCTGCCAGTCTGGTCAATATGGGCATCCTGAGACAGTGTAGCAACTGCCTCATGTACATGGACAACCCTCTACCACCACCACCACCACCTAGGAACACAATTTGTGAAAGATGCAAATACATCAAGCACCTAGTGTCATTGCTCTCTCCCCCACAAAATAGTATATCTGGCACTGAGATGGTTGGCAACATAAGCACCACACCACAAATACCACCCACACCTACACAACACACTCCCACATATGCGGAGGCCCTCAACAAAAGCATACCCATACAAGAGAGACCTCCGAGGCATAAATGCACACAAACTCTACTGCCTACCACACCACACACAGTCCACACACCTGTTTCGCACAGCTACTACGGCCTAAACAAAACCCCAACATATTAGTCATAGGAGACACCATTGTGAGACACACAGATGTGCCCTTCATCAGGCTGGATAAGGAGAAAGGCACAGAGGTTTGTTGGGTGCCAGAATCCGCCACATCACCAATGCACTCAAGTCTCTTAAAAGATACTGCTATGACTCTGTCATAGTCCATGTTGGAGTGAATGACTTGAGAAATACCTCGCTGGACTATATGAAGAGAGACATGATGGAGCTCCCTAGCCTAAAGCAGCATTCTACTGTCACCCAGAATGATGCCTCAATATAGACAGAAAATGACTGACTTTAACAACTGGCATAGCTTCTGGTGTCATTCAAAGCGGATCCAGTAACTGACCACCTGGGATGACATGACTGACAAGTCGCAATGCTTTGCCAGAGATGGCCTGCATTGGATCCCCCTTGGGCTTCAGGCTCCTGGCACAGGTGCTTGCCTCCCCCATAGTCCCTTTTTTAGGCAATGCCATGAGGTCAAAACATGAAAATTTCATCAAAACATAAATTAAAGGTTACGCTGCTAAACGCTGAGTCTAAACAAGAAACTGCACTCACTGCAAGCATTCTTAACCCTGGAAGAAGCTGACATTTGTGCAGTCACAGAAACCTGGTTCAAAGCTGTGGAGAGCACCCCAACCATACCAGATTACTCATCCTATCATTCATTCAGACCCCAAGCCATGGGAAACAAAACAAAAGTAGGTGGAGTTGCAATATATCTCTATATATATATATATATATATATATATACACACACACATCTCCAGGCTGTTAAACAGTATGATGCACAGCAAATACTCCAGGTGCAGTTAACAATTGACAAGACACCTATTCAAATCATAGCTAGCTACAGGCCTCCAACTCTGACTCAAGATGCCCACTCCACCTTCGAACTTATCAAGATTCAAACCTTTACCCTGATCCTAGGCGACTAACCATAGATTGGAAGAAATACTCATGCCAAAACACAAATGCCCAGGGATTCCTTGATTTTGTCAATTCAAATGCCTTGGACCAGTTGGTTGACACCCCCAGAAGAGGTGAAAATATCACCCCATTCAATCAAAGCCTGAGTACTGGGCTTCATCCCAGCTAAGTGGAGGACAGCTACTGCCATCCCTTTGCACAAAGGTGGAACGTCCACTGATCCAGGAAATTAGAGAGCCATCAGCCTAACTACCCTGATCTGTAAGGCCATGGAGCGGATCATGGACCTCAATAAGAAGAACATTGGCAACCTCCAGAAACTTGATCCCACATAGTTTAGTTTTGTCAAGGGGGAGGTCATGCCTGTTAAATCTGGTTAACTTCTCTGAGACAGTCACCAAGACCACAGACAAGGGGAAGATGGTGCACAATGCCTACCTCGACTTGGCCAAGGCCTTCAATACTATTCTCCACTCGGGTATAATACATAAACTCTCTCAACTAGGCATTAATCCATATGTTACCAGATGGGTAGCAAACTAGCTCACCGATAGAACCCACCTAGTCAAAATAGGGGAAGCCACCTCAAGCAGTAGACCCATAACAAGCAGTATAACACAGGAATTGGTCTTGGGGCCTCTGCTGTTTGGGATGTACTTCTCAGAGGTGCAGGCCAAATCTAGTGGGCTATGGCTGACCAAGTTTGCAGAGGACTGCAAGCTGGGTGCTGTCATCAATTCCCCTAGTGATATGGACATCTTCCAAGAGGGTCTCACCCAAACAAATGACTGATGCCAGAAACATGGCCTCAAACTGAATGTCAAAAAAATGCATCATCCCTTTTGGGGAGAATGACGTCCCCACAAATTATCACATTGAAAATAAGGCACTAAGCATGCAATCAGCTGTGAGGGACTTGGGAACCCAGGTTGATAGCAAACGGACTTTTGACCACCATATTGCCTCCGCTGTATGGAAAGCTTTCTACATGGCCCACCTCATTAGTAAGGGTATCTCATCCAGGGATAAAGTGGTCATCCTTCTTCTCTTAAAAAGAGAAATTATTGAATACAATGTCCCTTTCAGCATGTACCTCACAAAGCACATGCAGCAGCTGGAGAGACCACAGAGATTCCTCCCCCAAAGTGTCCAGGACCTCAAAAATCTACCCTACACAGATAGGCTAAAATCCCAGTCCCTCTACTCAGTCTCTTACAGACTCCTCAGAGGTGACCTCTGTTTGGCATACAAAGCAATCTCAGACCCCACCCTGATGGAACTGCTGCATATAAGTCAAGCTCCACTAGAGTAATGCACACGTGAGACCTCAACCTGGTTTGTGACATCAATAGGACTTTTTGGCGGGACAGATTTGTGTCCCAGAGACTCCCCCTTCTGTGGAATAGACTCTCTCTCAATGTAACGCAGAGTTCTTCAAACCTTTTTAAGTGCAACCTGGATAACTGGATGAGGAACAGAAAATATACCCCTGGGATTCCACCTATGTCCCTGTTGGACAATGGCATAGGGTGATGACTTGTTGGAACTTGGGCTAAATTCTTGGCTTGGCTTGTAAGGGCCTCAGGACCAATAGCCTAGTAACTTTCTATGATCCTATGAATAATGGTAATAACTGTGCTGTATTAAACAGGTTCATAAACCTTACTGCACCATATTAAATAGGTTCATAAACTTGAATGCATTACTTATTGGTAAACATGAATTTTTTAAATGCATTAGCATTACTGTTGTACCATCATGTAAAATGCTACTGGAAATGTATTATTTGGGGATTTCCAGAACTTTCCTCAACTTCTGCAATGCCTGCTTACACAAAGGCATCACCCAGAGTCCTGGATGGGGCGGTGGTACACACTTTTGAACTGTATATTATTCATTATGTTTGCATTCATACAAATTACAATGCATTAGGCCATGCTTGACATACAGAAATAAAAATGAAGATATTCCAGTACCACAGAACTATTATACAGACACATGTACATAGATAATTATTAATGGCACTAGTTCACTGTACCTTAGAATGGTCCCTTGAAAATTGTTTGCAAGGTTAACAATACCTGCAAGAATGTGGTCTTCCTCAAACTGATTATCTGTGAAGGTTTCCAGGCTACCCAAAGCTTTTAGAAGTACACTTATCAATAGATTAATTACCCTCCTTCCACAACTGACACTAATGGTGCCTCTGAATGTATCACCTCAGGAATGTTCGGTACTCTCTAACAAGTTGAACTCCATGCCTTTCTCTTGCAACAAAAAATGCAGAACATTGTTTTCCTGGATGGATACCTTTAAAGCTAAACAGTCATAGTTCTACAATAACTACGTCCCCAAGGCTCAGTCATACATTTACATAATAGCATGTACATTTTCTCACAAGACACTAGACTTCTTTAGAAAAATATGGAACAGGTAGGAGATGCTGTCAGAAAATAACCATTAAGAAACATAAATTGGAAATATTGCACTGCTTTTAACAAAAATGCACACAAACATATATGAGTAAGAAACTTTTTTATCCTAATTTTTTCATATCTTAGCCAGAGGAAATTATCTACACTTGTGAATAATACCAGCAGAAAACAGCGGTGGTAGCGCTGTTACCTCACAGCAAGAGGTTCTCCCGTTCGATTCTCAGCTTGGCTTGGGAGTGCCCTCTGTGTGGAGTCTGCATGTCCTGCCCGCAGTTGGGTAGCGTTCAAAAGACATGAGTGCATAAATGGGCATGCCTTCGTTGAAGGTTGGGCATCGAGCTGGCATTTGTAAAAATCAGGGAAGAGAATTTTACAGCAGATATGTTACTATATTTGACAAATACAAACCTTGATTTTTGCCTGGTCGAACATTTATCAATTGATGAATTTCTGATGGTTGTTAATGCTAGGAACATTAATAGTTTTTTTTTTATTGTAAAATTTGTTACGTTCTCATAAAATTATCATTGTTTGTGAAACATGGTTAAAGAAAAATAACTGAAAAACAGTTCTTAAATGTTATAACTATAACAGACATTCTAACAAAAAAATTAGGTGGAACACCAATACTACCGATTTTGTAACTGTGACAAAGAGCCCTGCAACATAATTATTGGGATTGTATAGACCACCAAAGTCAAGTGCTGATGACCTAGAGGAATTCATACATTTCTTGCATGAAACACAGGAGGGAAGAATAGTGTCTGGCAATTTGACTATAATAATATTGATCCAACAATGTTAATAAGGAACTTATTTACATCATCTGTTCAGGAACAGTTGCTTCAGATTGCAAAAAACTTCCAGGGAATAGAACATACTAGACAATATTTGTATTCTTAAAGAAATTACTGTTACTTCATGTCATGTTTTACAACCACTGAGGTGGAGTGATCATGGGGTTATAAAGGTTAATTTGTTGCTAGATAATTCTGCCAAACTGAAATCTAAACCAATTTGTAGAAGATTAATTTCAGATTATATGGAAGCAAAACTGTCATGATGTAAAACTGGAGTGATGCCTTCAGTGGAATAACTACAGAAAGAATGTGGAAAGTTTTGAAAGAGAAATGGAGTGCAAAAAAAAAAAATCAGGATCTAGGCGTACATCATTAGGGGGATACATTTCCATAAGAACAAGGTACTGATTAAGATGAGACACAAAAAAAAAATAGGAAACGGAAACGAGGTCGAACTACAACTTTGAAAACTGAAATAAACAAGCTAGACAAACAAATTAAGCATAGTGTGGGACAAGACCAAGACATATTTGAAGAAAATTTATATAAAAATATTGAGCATAATAGGAAACCATTTTATAGATACATAAAATGTGGAAGAAGTAAAGACATACAAATTGATAAACTGTGTGTAGATTCTAAAATTTATTCTCTGATTATAGATTTTTCTAATATCTTAAGCAAAACAGTTTGGCTCCACAAAGGGGGTGATAAGTTGTTTTAGTGACATCCAGGTAACCTCAGATACTGTAAGTAAATCAGATTATATTGAAAAAGAACTATGTAAACTGGATCCAAATAAAGCACAGGGAGGAGACTGAACTAGTCTTAATGACCCGAGAGCACTTTAGTAAAGAACTTATAGTACAGAGGCATATAGAAGATAGAACAGATCAACAAAAATACTAAAAAACAGTCATGATAAAAGCAAAGTGCAGTATTAGAACAGATCAGGACATATCATGCACTATCGCAAACTAAAAATCTCAGCACAGGTGGAAAAACTTCGAAGATACACAGAAAAATATAAAGGAAAAGTACAAAATAAGCAATTTATTGATGCCAAAAAAAGTTTTATACAGAACTGGAAAACAAGATAAAAGGAATTAAAGACCATCAAAAAAAGAAAACAAATATACACATTTTGGAGAAGTATCTATGAAGATCCTGTGGAACATAAAGATGCGAAATGGATAGAAGAAAGAATAAGTTGTTTAAAGGTACAGGATATGAAATGGGATGAAGTAACTCAGACAGCTTGAAACAAAGTTAAGAAAACCTCTTACTGGAAAACCCCAGGCCCAGATGCAGTACCTAACTTTTGGCTAAAAGTATTAACCTCTCTCCGTGAAGATTTAGCCATAAGTAAAAACTATTTATATGAGCACCCCGAACAGACACCAACCTGGACAACAGGAAAAACAATGCTCCTAGTTAAGAGTTTACCTGCAAGCTACCCTAAAAATTATAGGCCAATAACTTTCCTTCCAACGACATATAAACTATACACAGGAATTGATGCCGACTGAGTTTATGGTCATTTAGAAGAAAACTCAATTATGGCAGTAGAACAAAAGGGCAATAAAGTCATATGGAACAAAGGATCATTTGTTGTTAAAGTCATAGTGAAGAACTGTAAAAAGGGGAAGAATCTAAGTATGGCATGAACTGACTACAAAAAAAGCATTTGAGAATATCCCACATTCATGGATAAAAGAGTGCTTAAAAATTTATAAGATACACCTTACACTGATTGATACATTACAGTGACCATGAAATAGTGGCAGACTACTCTGCAATTAAGCCATGATAAAGGACAAATTATTATCCCAGGGCTAAAAATTCAAAGGGGGATATTTCAGGGTGACTATCACTGCTGCTATTCTGCCTTACCCTTAACCCATTAAGCTGTCTACTTAACAGATTAGGCCATGGCTATAATTTGGCTCCTAGAAAACAAAGTGTAAAGACTCATCTTCTCTGTCAGTGATTTAAAACTGTATAACTCATCAGATGAGGAACTGAAAGCACAACTGCAAGTTGTCAAAACTTTTTCAGATGGTACAAGAATGTCATTTAGTCTTGATAAATGTGCAAAAGCAACCTATAAAGCAGGAAAACTGCAGCACTAGGAAAACATCCGTTTCGGACAAGAATGTGATGCAAAAGAACTTGAGCAAAAGGGTGTGTATAAATATTTGGGAAGTGATGAAGGATCAAGAATAAAACATGAACAAATGTGAATAAAACTTAAGTTGACATAAATTAATCCTGAAAACAGCATTCACATCTCGGAACAAAATCCATACTATAAACCAATTTCCTCTTCTTGTCCTTACAGTTTTGGAAAGCTTGACTGGCCCAAAAACTTGTTGGATAGATTAGATAGGAAAACAAGGATGCTTCATGCTCACCAAATGATTTCTAAAAAATCAGTGCATACCAAGATTATATATTCCCCATTCCTAAGGAGGGATGGGCCTCTATGAAATTGGTTACATATACAAATCTGCAATCGTGGGACACCACACATCTGCTGACCTCAAGACACAAATTTAATGAAAGTTTTGAAACATGAGGAGAACAAATCTGACTTGTCTGCTTAATCTGGCAGAAGTATATTGGCATCAAGCAGGAATTGAAATCAAACCAGAAGTAGATAAAAATCAGGCAGCAACTGAATGTGCAAAAAACAAAGAAAGAATATAAGGTGAGGTACCAGATGAGAAGGCAAAAAATGTGGTAAATGCATATAGCTGCAAATAAAGAAAACTTCTGGAAGAACCTCATGGACCAAGATAGTAGGCTATGTACATGTTAGTTTACAAAATCCATTGAACATGTGGGAGAAAAAGACAAATGTAGGTTTTGTTAAACAGAACTGGAAACAGTTGCACACCTCATTGCTGGCTGTGACATACTAATGGCAGGAGGACTGTATACTGAAAGGCATAATAATGTGAACTCCAAACCAACTCCACAAAAGACGAACAAAATTGAGCAGGTATCCAAACGGCACACCACCAAACTGGAAACATTTTTTTCTTATTTTATTCTTCTGGTACCTCGGTCTTTTGCCTTCAAATGAATAATTTTCATCACATCATTACCCCATTTAAATAATCATCCCACAGGTTCAATTTCATTACCATCAATTTATGTCAATTACATATTTAAAGCAACACGTGTCTTTTTATCTTACATTCACATTCTTTGTTTTTTTCACATTCTTTGTTAATTACATTAAACCCAAACTTGATTATGGAATAATACCGAAACCTTATAAGAAAACAAGCATGAGTAAACTGGAAAACAGTGCTGGGGAAATATGGCAAGGGCATCCATGGATGTAAACATCATTATGAGAGACTAAAATATCTGAACTTGTACAGTGTCTCGTATTTAAGAGCAGATTTTATTCAGGTATATAGGACATTTAGAGACGAGCACCTCTAGGAATGCTTGGGGTTATTAAAAAGTAGTACAGAATCATCAGACAACCTATGTAGAAGGTTATAGAGGAATGAGAAGTGTACTCATAGTCCCATGCATCAGCTGCTCTCAGAGAACCACACTATGAAATTACATTAAAGCAAGCACTAGTTTAGATAGTTTTAAGAAAGTCTGGACACTTGTGGGAACAACTGTTTTGGTATACTGGCATGCTGGAAGGGCATTAATGCCTGTGCTTGAAATATCTGTAAGTAACATGTGTGCAAGTATTATAAATACTCAAAATAAAAGTATATAATATTAAATACGGTACCGCTGATCAGTAGCACATATTTTGTCAGATCATAGTGAGAGAATCTGTGCGTATTGAGAATCTAAAGTCAGTGATATTTATGCAAATGTATCAGTGAGCCAGTGAAGAATTATATGTACTATATGAAAAAACGACTACTTCGGTAGCGCATCAAAACCTGTCACTGAAACAGTAACTCTCAGTATTTACTGCTACAGTGCTTCCTTGAAGATTGGTTATGATGTGTCATTTCACAACTTAAAGCAGTTATGATCAGCATGGAGCAGGCCCTCTGACAGACTGCCTTCTTTCCAAGAGCAGGCTGTGAATTAGCAATTTCAAGTCACCTACAGGAAACCTACCTCTAATGGTGTGGTGACTATTTAGCTTCTGCTATGTTTTGTCAAGACTCAATTCACTGGAGTTTCAACCAGAGCCGTAGCTGTCTCATCTAGCATCCAGTGCTGATCAGCGATCTAGCACCCCTCAAAAAACAAAGCCCCATTCTCACCAATCTGGTATCACTTACCTCTTCCCAAGGGAGCTCTGTGCTACCTCTCAACTTTGGATCAAACGGCAAAAGGTAAATAGCGTTACTGCTGTTCTCATCCCTAACACTAATTCTCACTAAGCTTTAATGTGCCACTTACTGCCACTCTGCTTAGTTCTTCACAAACAATAAATCTGCTAATTTCTGTACATGCAGTAGTGCTAGCTTAACCTGCTGTGGGCTAAACACAACAGTGCTGCACAGCACTGTTTAGGAAGCATCAGCACTGCAGAAGTGCACAAATGCTGCTCTGTGGTACACACTGCATGCAACTCCTCTGCTGCTAGCTTTAAAAGGTTTAAAGGTGTGCCATCACAGCTGCTGCATACATAAAATTATGTATGTCACCTTCACCAGTGAAGACTGCTTTTATGGGACTGCATTTTCTCTTAATGTTTAAAAAGTTTATTTGGTTTGCCTATTCCACCTTTCCCATCCAAAAGGTGAGATGCTGATCACAAATGCAACATTAGACGAGTAGGAGGGATTACAACACACCCTTGTCTGGAATAAATTCTAGGGAAAATATCAATGGTAAGATGAATATGGTTATTTCCGAGGTTTTTGGGAGAATTTAAGGACTCACAACCACACCAAGCAAAAACAAATCTACACAAATGCCTACTACAACATCAAAAATTTGATTATTTTTTTAAACAAAAGTCACCAAAACAATGTTTCACTGTCTTGAATAGGTTTTTCTGGTGATGCTTTTTTTTTAAGCTGCTAAAAAGGTAACATTTTAATTCTAAAGAAAATTCTAAGATTTGACTTGTATTATAATTCATCCATTCCCCTTTGCACTGCCAAGACTAAAATTAGGTAACCATTTGAAATGTGAGGACTCACATTAGCAAGTCCTGTAGTATGGAGAGTAAACTGCCAAAAATCCAGACTTGAATATACTAAGTCAGAGATTGTCATTTCTCTGAATACTCCCTTTTCTCCAAGTTATTGTATTATACAAGTCTGAAGAGTGGGAACTTGGCCCCTCCACATCAGGGAATCTAGGAGTGCTTGCTCACCTTGCAAAAAAGGTGTTTAAAGGAGAACAGTGGTGTTTTGATATTTGCTCTTCTCTCACATTTCTGGTCTTTTTTGCCCCCCCAGCATCTCTGGACTCAACATTGAGTCATGACATTTCAACAGGGTGCCCTAAAGTGCCTGAAAGTAAGCAAAGCTGACCAACATAAAAGCACTAATAATGTTGCCAGAATACACAATTTTAACCATACAAGTCTGGTCTTTACTTATTAACCAAAGCCACAAAATGGATATGAACATGTTCTGTGAATATACATTTGGGATATCAATCAAGATACTACGTAAATGTTTAAGAAATCAATTCTCAAAGGAATGCCCTACATTGCAAACAATTAGGAGTGGCACACTATTACTTTTTTTAAAAAATTTTTTGTGGAAGTTGGAATTCTAAAGTTATATTTGTAACTAAGAATGTAAGCACTGAAACCTCTGGTGGCATTTCTAATTTTCTAAGATATACATTTCCATTTATTTCTATAGGCATGTGCTTTCCAAGTCCACAAGTCTTTTGTCATTTCTGTAGCACTGTCATCTTATGCAGAAAAGTGCCAAACCCTTCCAAAGCTATATAAGCAGGGGTCACCTTCATCAACAGCAGCTGGCCACACAAAAACTACAACATGGTACTCACTATGCCATCTCCTTTTCTTTGCTGCTCAAAAAAGTTGGATATGACTGTTAAACTTTCAAAAACGGAATCTGAAAGGTATGTATTAAAGTATAGCTTAACCAAGGTAAAGGAAATACTCTCTGACTATCAAAGCCTTACTTGAAGATGTACTAATCATGTAAAAACTTCTTTAAATATACCATCCTTAACACTCATATAGCAGGATAACAGAGGTGATACCAATGCAATTACACTTACAGAAAGGACAGCTCAATTATGCCCAGATACAGAACTGCACTGATAACATTTACTCAGACTCTGAAATTCATATCTAGGCTATGTTTAAAAGAATGGGAAAAGTACCAACTGAAACACAAATCACTGCTGCATGATACACTACAAAACAGCCCAGTAAACTCACTCTGACAGAAACAACGGGCCGCATGCTGAGGTATCACACAACCTGGATTGCTTTATCATCTAAAATGCATAATTTTACTTTTCTAGTTTTCATGGTATTGAAGCCTGTGTTATTCCCAAAATATAACAGTTTTTCAGGACAGATGTTTTCTTTTTGAGGGACAGTGGGGGTGGAGGGCAGGGGGAAATCAGACCAACCATGCATAGGACTTGTACTGAGTTCAACTGCAGAGAAAAACTTCAAATCACCTCAACTCAGGGCAAAGACAAACCACAATGGCAGTGACCTCATTCAATCTGCATTTTAAGCTAGTTAATAAACAAGCAATGGCCTTGACACTACTGCCCAAGTAACATTTTAAAGGTACATCATAGCATGACAGCTCCACCAAGAACTGCCTAGTGGATGATTCTGGTAGGCAATGACTGGACTATTTGGGAGACTAGGTCACCAGTGGACTATTTCATAAAAAGAACAAAAACAATGGATAACTAGAAGGAAGGATTAGGCACTGGTCTCCTTTAAGAGAATTACCTGGAATCCCAGTAATCAAATGCAGATGGAAAATGAAATCTTTATAAAACTGACAGAATAGCAAAAGTTAGTGTCTGGAGGTGTCTGACAGAATGGCAGACATCAGTGTTTGGGTGTCCAAAGGAGTCTGGAGGGCTTTTCTGTAAAGGTGAGATGCACTGGAGCAGTTGGCACCACAATAGTGAGTCTAAACCTGCAGTTGTGGTGCTGTAAAGTAAAAGTCCTGGTGGCTGGGATCCAGAATCCCTTTAATTACAGAGTGGTGAGTTAGGTTTGCCTAAACAACAAGGCAGCACCTGAAATACTGTGTACACCAGAGACAGACTTATGTGCCTGCAACTTTAGTTTAGACTTTTAGCCAAAGGCTATCTACATGTCAGAGACAGTGGACATGATTAGGGAATGAGGCACCATCAACAAACATTTATTGTTAAGAAGACACTGTTAACCTTTTACAAGTGCAGGACCGGGTGAACAGACTTTGTTAATCTGCTTTATTTTAGATTTTGTAACTGTTACCACTCACCCATTTATAATCTGGCAACAGAGATTTTTAACTACTGCATTTTATCTTCACAAAAGACTATAAACCTGAGCACTTTTTTCTAAAAGTACTACTAAGACTATCTACTCTCTTCGAGACACCATCTTTTAATTCAGTTTCCATGGGCTTGACTCTTAAGAATATTTTTCTGTAACAGAAGTCTTTTATTAAGCGATGCATTTTATTTTTCACCTGTCAATACCTTTTTAATTCCCATCAAAGAAAAGTCTAACCTTTCCTAGCGTAAATGAAATCAGTTTTCTCAAGTGAATCCTGTTGTGTATTCTGCTCAGATCAACTTTCACCTCTGGTCATTAAATCTATCATCATCCTATAAAAAGACAGGCCAAGGAACTACCCAAACATCCCTTTAGAATTAGGGATTATCCTCAGTGAAGCTATTTTTTGCTGGAGTCAAATTCTGGTTGAGAGATCTTTTTGGCTAACCTGAGCCACTTAAGAGTCTTCGAAAATGAACTGGTAAGCGATGCCATCCTGAAGGAAGTACATTTCTTATACAAAAAGGGGATTTCCAAATGTAGTCGGGTTCTGTCACTAGAAAATCTAATTGGAAAATATTAACAAGAGCTCAGTAAGTAAAGTAGTGGTGGTGATTTGGCAACGCTCTGCCAGAAACAGTCACTGCGTGCTAAAAGCAACATTAGCTTATCGCATTCCTTTGTATTAAAATGAGATACATCATTAACTGCATTACAGAGGTATGTATTTCAGGATTCGTTACAGTCTACAGTTCAGCAGACCACTCTGCAGCTTAGTTCCTGTAGATTTCCAAACTGGTATCTGAACTGTGTCTTTTAAAGGATTCAACTAAGAAACTAGCACAATACATGAATTTTGCATTCAGGTGTGGTCTATAATAGGTTAATATCATGAGCTATTTAAAAATAAAACTACTTGGAGCCTCCATTTGGCTGATCACAACTCTGTATGTTCCCTTTGCAAGTGAAAGTGAGAGGTGCTGTTGTCATCCAAGCAGCCAAAAAGGGCTTTTGTTCTGTTCTCTAGCCACTCCTATATATGTACTCAATCACTCCTGAAGTGGGTATGTAATGGGTAGAGCAAGAAGTATTCACTCCAGTGACACAGACACCACCCCAATAACTCTGCCCCCTATTGAGCAGACTGCTCCCATTAAGTCATTCGTCTCTACCAGAGATATGTTAGTGGGAGATGCGGCCATCCACACACACATTCCTTCAATATACCGACTGGAAAAGTGAAACAAACCTTGCTTCCATTTCACTCCCTTACCAGCTGGGTCTATATCATATGAGCGAATCGCATAAATTGTGAACATTCATAATATCGAACGTACCGGACCTCGAAGTGCTTTTTCTGAGATTGTAGCACAGTGAAGAATGAGATATTTGCCCTTTCCTCACTGTAGTGCGATCTCCGAGTTGGAATATACATTTAGCGGGGGGTGGGGGTGGGGGGCAGCCCCCCACAATAGGAAGTTTGAGGTCCGGTACATTTGATATTATGAGCGCTTGGAATTTGTGCTATTCGCTCATATGACAGACCCTACCAGTTGGCTCCTCCAGTAATCAGGCTAACTGCACCAAGGCCAGCTGAGTCATAGTAATGGTTCTCTCTCTTTACACCATTGGACCAGCTTTTTTAAGACTAATATGGATGAACTGCATGACAGCAGAAAGTACTACAGATGGTTTAGATGAGCAATGTAATCGCCTCTTGCCCACTTTTACACAATTCAGTAGCTCTGGATCTCTGTAAATATTTCACTCTTGATCTTTTTATTGTAGTTCTGTTCCCCCACTCTTCAAAACCTGGCTTACCAGAACTACTTCTTTCTTCACTGCACCTCCCTTTTTTGACTTTTCCCTTTGACAACTGCTAATGGTCACATGCACACTCAAGTCTACATTATAGGCTTTCTAGTT
Organism: Protopterus annectens; assembly: GCF_019279795.1. NCBI lineage: Eukaryota > Metazoa > Chordata > Ceratodontiformes > Protopteridae > Protopterus > Protopterus annectens. The sequence continues at coordinate 765,677,353 of NC_056745.1, read as the reverse complement.
TAATACCATTTGATATTTCAGCTATAACATCTATTTAATCCATATGTCTTCTTTGCCATCCTTATTAGGACTTCTGAGTGGAATTATCATTACAATTTTATTTATTTTACATTTGTTAACCGGGACAATCTGACTGGATATATGTCCATTTTCAGCAGAGGCCTGGGGAGAAAAACTCCAAGGTACATATACACATACAATTATAGAACTTTTAGCACATGGTAGTTACATACAGGTATGAGCAATACAAGTCTTTATTTACAGGTAGTATCAACATATTACATTCAGGATTCTGACACATTGAGTAGCAGTTTATACAATTTACCTTTCCTGATATGGAGAGGGTAGATAGTAAAGAAACATTAGTTGATTAGAGGCAACCAAGAAACAGTGAGGACACTTGTCAGGGTTAGAACAGGGACATAACCAGTGGGATTTAAGGTAATTCTTAAGTTTGTTTTTGAATAAGGTTAATGAAGGTTCTAGAATCAGGTCAGCCAGTAGTGAGTTCCATGTATTCCCAAGAGAGTTGGCAAAAAGCGAGTCACCAGAGTGGTTGGATTTGACCATTTGAACTAGGAGTTTGGTGGATGAGCAGAGTGGGCAGTTGTTACTATAGGGGCTGATTATTTTTTTTTTAGAGCAGGTGTATTTTCCGGCCAGTAGAGGACTTTATGGGCTGCTATGAGCTGACTGAACTGCAGAAGGTAAGGTAGTTCCAGCCATCCTGCAAGATTTAGGTTGTGATAGTAGTGGGTTCGGTAGGGTGTGCCAGTAGCAAATCTGGATATCTGTTTGTAGCATGATGATTTATTAATATCTGTTTTGTTCAAGTTGGAGAAAAGAGGAGAGGCATAAAGAAGGGTAGATAGTAGATGGGAGCGAGCAATTGCAATTCGAGCAGGTGGGGTGAGGAAGGATTTGATCCTATAAAGGGGGCAGAGTTTTTTATTGATTGTTTTTAATAGCTTGATTGATGCGCATGTCAAACCTGAGGTTATCAACTATGACACCTAATAGTTTAGTTTGGGCTTCCGGGGAGATAATGGTGCCATCATTTGTTGTTATGTTGAAGAGTGGCAGGGTGGTCCTACGCATAGGGGAGAAGAGAAGCAGCTTAGTTTTGTTGGAGTTAAGGATCAGATGTTGGTTTGAAAGCCAGTTTTCCACTGAGTTGAAGGTGTTTTGGGTTAACATGGAATGGTTAGCAGGGGAGGTGGCAGAACAAATCAAAGTGGAGTCATCCGCATATTGAATGCAGGTAGCATCTGGGATGACTGTATGAAGGTCATTTATAAAGACAGAGAAGAGGAGGGGGGTCCTCATATAGAGCCCTGGGGACACACAGCTTGATGGGAAGGCACGAATGATAGCTTGTCCTGCCTACCAACTGACATACCTTTCATTCTATTTCAATAACTATGAAAACTGATATTATTTTAATATCGCGTTTTGTAACCACTTAAGTCAACCTGTTTATAGTGGATATATTTTTCTCATTTAATATTTCGTTTGAGAATACTGCTGCAGCTGCTGACACAAATCTGCTTTTAGATTACTTCCTTATATGTTTATTACATTACCACTCTAATCACAAAGGATTTTTTTTTTTATTTTCAGCTGTTTGTACTGATGTAATTATTATTGCACGTGTGTGTATGTGTGTGTGTGTGTGTACGCATATGTATATCAATGTTTAGTAGGGAAGGTCGATCCAGCATTATGTCAACATGTTTAACTTCATCACAGTAACATCAAGTTCCACAAGATCGACATGCTTCTGCACATGCTCTGAAGTTACTTCTTGGAACATGCAATGTATGAAACTGTTTTAGTGCATGCCCCCTGCACCCCCACCCCACAACCCATACTAAAAGTATCTGTTATATACTAACTCCAAGATCTCATGATCCCCAGGGAGGCCATATGCCCCTTCCCCAGGGATCATCTTGTCTCACAGCTGTCAACCTTATACAGTGTCCACCAATGTCGGTCAACCACACACGTTGATCTTACCCACAATTCACCAATCTTATGATAACCTTATACAATTTTAACCAAAGTAATGCTCAAGAGTGCAGAGAAAAAGATCAATATCTAGATCAAATGCACAAACAAAATAAAAACACACAGACAATTTTACATGAGAAGGGGCACCCTGCACACTCCATGCCAATTATATCAACTCAGAGGTCACAACAGTGGGGAAAGAGCAAATTCACACCTCCTCTGTACAGCAATCTTGCATGTAGAGTGGCTGGCAGGCAGTAAAACAGACAAAAGTCTTCTGTTTTTGGCTATTACAGCCATAGAAATATAGACCTACAAGAGAGGGAGAGAACCTTCCAATGAATCTGTAATCACTATACTTTAAATTGTTGATACTCAAAGTATGTGCTATAATCTCTTTGCAAGTTTTTTTCTCTCACTAAATGTTTATGGAGCTCTTCCCCCGAGCTACAACTGAAAATAGGTCTTGCATGAACAAGAAGGACATTCCCAGTAACAAAATGCAAATAAATTAAATGAATAAATAGCTGTTGTACTTGTGTTTTGGCTGTTTGAAGGGAAGTCACTGACTATTAGGAAAAAAGACGAGTCATAAGCAAATTGAGCTATGAAATGTATGCTTTAGAATTATGATCATTTTAATCGTTTTAGGTTCAATACAAATGCCAAACATATAAGACACAATACATGTCTAATGCACATAGAAGAAAAAAAGAAGTTATGTACTCACCATAACGTTCTGAGTAGTTGTACTTCATTTGTCTTCAACCTGTGGGTATATACTGATCTGTCAGAAACTAGACAGCAGCTTCATTAGCATCTGATCCGAGCTCCAAGCTCCTCCCCTTACCCATAATGTCTCTCCATCTCCTTCCTTCCCTCAGATCGAGTTTGCTACACCATCAACCTAAGCCCAACTCAATTAGACCTTACCACAACAGGTTATATACAAACTTAAGTATGAACAGGAGAGCCGCAGAAGCGCACTCTCCCACCTACCATAGTAATAAACAATAAGGTCAGGTGGAAGGACAGTTGAAGACAAATGACATACAACTACTCAGATGGAACGTTATGGTGAGTACATAACTTCTTTATCTGAAGTAGTTTACTTCATTTGCTCTTCAATTTGTGGGACAGAGTCCCCAGCTACTAAACACCTGGGTGCCCGCCCCTCATGGAAGGATATTCCAGAGCACCGCAGAGCCAAAGGATGTTATAGTGAGAAATGAAGGTATGAGGACCAAGTAGCCGCAGAATAAATATCATCCAGAGACACCCTGGACCAAAAAGCTGCCGAGGTAGCCATGGATCTGGTAGAATATGCTATTACTTCACCCGGAGGTGACTTACCCTCGTCTTTGTATACCTGAAGGATACAATAAGAGATCCATTGAGCCAAAGTTACCGTGGAGATTGGTTTGCCCAGAAAGGGTTTAGAGTAAGACACAAAACTGGTTGGACTTGCGAAAGGTCTTAGCTCTGTGCAAGTAAAATCTCAGTTGTCTATGTACGTCTAAACAAGTGCAATTTATATTCACCCCTGTTCTGAAAATTTGGGAAGAACACAGGTAAATTAATCGTCTGGTTGATATTGGACTCAGAAGCCACCTTGGGGAGAAAGGATGGATTGGTACGAAGTGACACCCTGTCCCTATGGAAGACCATATATGGATCTTTGCTAGACAATAGCTGAGGTTCTGAAATCCTCCTAGCCAAGGTGATAGCTACTAGGAAGGCTGTTTTCCAAGATATAAATTTTAGGTCTACTGATGCAGCTGGCTCAAAGGTAAGAGCAACCAGAGCCTGTAAAACCAAAGTCAGGTCCCAAGGAGGGGTAGGATCCTTCACCAGGGAGGGTCTTAAAAGAAAGTTACCCTTAGTAAAGGTTTTACAAAGTTTAGAGGATGCTAAAGAAACCATGTTCCCCCCAATATGAAAGCTGGAAATATCAGCCAATTGAACTTTCACAGTAGAATAGCTAGCCCCTTGATGAAATATATATGCCAAGAATTCCAACACTGCCAGAACGGGAGCTGTGAAAGGGTCCAGATCCCTTTGAGAAGCCCAGATGGATAAATGCTTCCATTTACTGTGGTAAAGCTTCCTGGCAGAGGAGTTGTGAGCTGCCACCAGAATAGTCTTGACCGCAGAGGATAAACCAGGAGTCCCAACTATGATAGGAACTGGAGCAGCCAAGCAGTGAGTTTAGACTGTCCAGGTTTGGATTAGGAACCGCCATGGAGGAGCAAGAAGATGAGACCAGAGGAAGGGAAACCATACTTGGCCAAAACGGGGCTATGAGGATCACTTTGCTCCCTAGCCTGCAAGCCTTCTGGAGGAATTTCAAAATAAGTGGTAACGGGGGTAAGCATAGAGAAGAGTGGGAGGCCAAACATGAACTAGAGCATCTCTGGGGGACTCCTCTATGGGGGTGATTTAGAGCGAAGAATTCACTGCACTTCACGTTGGAAGGAGATGCGAAGAGATCGCAGCAAGGCCAACGCCACTAGAGGAAAATCTGCTCCGCTACCAAGGATTCAGAGACCCACTCGTAAGGCTTCAGAATAGTCCTGCTCAGTTTGTCCACCAGTATGTTGGACCGTCCTGGAATGTGCGTTGCTACCAGAAACTGGCTGGTAGAGATCGCCCATTCCCACACTGTCATGGCCTCATGACAATGGGGATAAGATCTGGTTCCTCCCTGCTTGTTGATGTACCAGACTACTGACATGATGTCTGACTGAATTGCAATAGTTCCCACAGGGAGAAAGACGTGAAGGGCCTGCAACGTTAAAAGGACCCCTCTCATCTCTAGGATGTTGATATGCAACTTGGTCTCATTTAGGAACTACATGCCTTGGACTGTCTTTCCAAAGCAATGGACACCCCACTCTAGTTGGGAGGCATCTGTGGTCATCTTGGCTTGGGGAGGGGCTGCAATAAATGGACATCCCTCGGCCAGTTCCAAGGTCTGCATCCACCAGAGGAGGGACTCCCTGCCAGCCCTGCTGATGTGTATTGGATGCATCAACGGAAGATCTAACCACAACAATTGGACCACTAATGTCCACTGCAGAACCCGCATATGTACACAAGCACAAGGAAGAAGGGTAATTGTGGCTGCCATGGAACCAAGAGCTCATAGCATCATCTCTGCGGACGGGAGGTGGGACTGAATGATCAAGGACACTGAGTCGTAAGCTCTGAATTCTCTTCGGGATTAGAAAAACCTTCATTTGCAAAGTGTCTATCCTTCCTCCAATGTACTCTAGAACCTGGACTGGGATCAGAGAAGATTTTGCTGTGTTGATGGTGACTCCCAGGTGGCCTGATTACTTCAAAAAGTAATCTCTGGCTTGAGAAAGTAGATGCTTGGTGGGAGCAACAAGGAGCCAATCGTCCAGGGACAGGAAGACCTGTATTCTTTGAATCCTCAGGTGAACCGCTACAACTGCCATGACCTTGGTGAACACCCTGGGGACTGTGGTGAGACCAAAGGGTAGGGCTCAAAATTGGTAATGACTGGCCCTTAGCCAGAAGCAGAGGAACCTGCTGTAGAATCTGTGAATCTTTATATGGTAGTACACATCCTGGAGATCTATTGAGCACATCCAGCCTTTCTCCTGCAGGTAAGACATTGCAATGTGACCATCCGAAACTTCTCTTTGGCAACTGAAAGGTTGAGGGTGGAAAGATCTAGAATGGGTCTTAGGTCTCCCATCTTTTTTAGCACCAAAAAGAACCTGGAGTAGATGCCTGATCCAGATTGGTCGTGGGGGATGGGTTGGATGATTTGTTTCTTTAGCAGCTTGTCTATTTTGAGGGCTGCTACCCCACCTCCCCACTTTGCATGAGTGGTATGTCTAGTGGTGTTTTGGTGGAAGAGGAGATTCCACAAAGGGGATAGAATAGCCTCTGCATATGATCTGAAGCATCCAATGGTCTTTTGACACGGACTCCCATGCCATTAGGTGCAACGAAAGATGACCCCCGACTGCCTCCAGAGCAGTACAGTCAGGCAAACTCTCAGGGCTGCTGTGCGGGCCTGTGTGAGAACAGTTTGAGAACCCACATTCCTCGGACCCCCTCTGCCTCTGGGCCAGCATCTATCAAAACTGCTTCTGCCTCTGGGGGAAGATGAGTCCTGAGCGTCCCAGGAATACTGAGATTTCCAGAACCACATCTTCTTTTGCCCTCGCTGATTCCTGGAGAAGGATCTTTGAGGGTTAGAGAAGCAGATCCCAAAGGCAGACAGTGTCTTCTCATCCTTTTTGCTCTGGACCAACATCTCGCGAATGCTCTTCCTGAACAAGGAAGAACCATCCCAAGGTGCATTCGCAAATGACACCTTAAAGGACTCCATGAATTGACACAGACTGAGCCAAGCGTGACGCCTTATGGCAATGCCAGACCTGAACAGCCTTGCTGTTCCTTCAGTGGCATGTGAAAGGAGGCACATGGATGTGTTAGACACTACTTTTAGAGTGGCCATCCGCGCGGAGAATGTGCGCTTATCCTCTGATGACATGGACTCCTGGGATGACTCAGCAAGCTCTTTGACAAAGTCATGCTGCAGTCGGGTAACGTGTGCCAAATAATTCAGTGCCCTTATGGAAAAGGTGACTAAAGCATAAACCTGCTTCCCTACGCGATCCATCGTCCTGGACTCATGGTCAGGGGGATGGACAGTAGAACTTTCTTGAGCTAGTTCTTTCTTGGTGGCAGCTGCTACCAGCATAGTGTCTACATAGGACCCTTTGTTCCAAATAGGTCTATCCGAAGGGGGACTTAGGATCTTGTCTGGATGCTTTGGAATTGGCTCCATGGGTTCCTATTACATAGTCTAACTTTTACAAGTTCGAATGCTATATGGTCAAAACCATATGTTCGAACTTGTAGAAGTTCGAATACATAAAAAAAAAAAACAAACTGAAAACATAACTGTTGTAAGCAGGGGGCAAGCCCCCTTGCACCCCCACACCCCCCGCTCTTTAAATATACCAACTCCGAGATTGCACTACAGTGCGGTTACTGCATCATCGGGAGGTGACCAAAGGAGACATCATCGGGAGGTGACCTGGGGGAGCCTTCCCCTTCCTCTAAGTCGGTGTCCTTGATGAAGGACTCTGGAGAGAAGTCCAGGTGCCTCCTTTTGCAAGTCCATTTGTGAAAAGCCTCTTCGGTGAGACTCTCCAGAGTGGACTCAAAACCATCTGTTGTTCCGCAAGGGGAACCGGCTGGGACACATCAGGCACAGGCTGTCTCATAGTTGAGAAAATGGCTGATGTTGCATCCAGAGCAGAGGAAGCTGGGGCGGGATCCAAGGAAATAGGGGTCTCAACCCACTCGAGAGGACCATTTCCACCACATAGAATGCTGAAGGAGAACAAGCCTCCTGGGCCACCAGTAAGGAAGCTCTACTCCCCGGACCCGATGGGGGAATCAGAGCCGAGCCCACAGGTGCCAAGAGACCAAAGGGGGAACCATGACCCAGCACAGTCTGAGCCGATGGGAACCCCACCTTAGATCTGGTGCTCAGATTATGGCTCTGAGAGCTGCTCAGTTCCAAACTAGTCAGATCCGATGTGCTCAAGGCAATGGCCGGTGTCGAGGTACAAGGTACCATCAGCGCTGACCCCGACTCAGAGACCTCTCAGATTTGAAAACTCCGATACTGGGGGTTGGATTAGAGAAGGAGTTATTGGGGTGAAAACAGGAAGCAAGCTCCCCACTCCAGAGGAAGAGGGGGCTGGGCAAGACTCTCATCTAGATCTGGGTGCGAATAAATGTCCTCATTTGTTCCATCTCCACTTCACTTAAACTTCTGATGGAGCGGGACGAAGAAGCCAATGATGCTGACCTCGAAGGTCGGTGCACTGATACCCTGGAAGAAGGTCTAGTCTCCTCCAGCTGTGGCGAGAACCTTGAAGATCGGAGCCAGGGAGTACTAGGCTTGGAAACAGCCTGAAGTTTCTGTGGAGGACCTGACAGACCATAACAGCCTGGGGATCTCTTCCTTGCTTTGTCCTTTCTTAATAGTTTCCCTTCCACAGGCCTCTGAGCAGGTGGATGAGTTCTGGCCTGGGAGGAGGCAGAGGTGGAAGTAGTAGAAACAGTCACCGCTGTGACTGCAGTATTTGCGGGGACAGCCACCCTCAAAGCAGAAAGAAGCCTCTTTATTACAAGTTTGGTCTTGTGATTTTTCAAGTCCCAAGGGTTAAAACCCATGCAAATAAAATAGTCAGTAGAGAGATGAGGGACTCCTAAACATACCACTTACAGACTGTGGCCATCTGCTAGGGAAAGCTTGTGGCCACACTCTGAGCACTTCCTAAAGACAGGCTTATTCGGCACAGTCATGTTCAAAAAGAAACCAACAGTTCTGTCAGACCTAAATACACACACACACAAAACTAAGTGAAACACTAACTTTTTTTTTTAAGCACGATGCAACGCGAGGAAAGGGAGGTAAAGGAAAGGGAAACCCTGACCTCACAATAGAAGAAAAAGTTCACTCATCCAAAAATCCTAAGAAAATGCTATTGAAACAAGCACCACGATGCTAGGCTAAGCCATGGCAAATGAGATCTGAGGGAGGGAAGGAAGGAGATGGAGGGGTATTATGGGTAAGGGGAGGAGCTTGGAGCTCAGATCAGATGCTGGTGAAGCTGCCGTCTCGAATCCGATACGGATCTGTATACCCACAGGTTGAAGAGCAAATGAAGTAAACTACTTCAGATAAAAGGTTCCACTAAAACTTAGGTCATTGGGTTAATTAAGAATATCAAAATTATTCAGTTAGAGGATTAACCAGCTGCAACACTAGGAGTCTTACCTTCTAAAATCCAGTTCATAATGACTCTTACTCGAGTGTACACCCCTGGTTTCTTTGGCCGGAAGCAGCCAGCACCCCAGCTGGCAATACCATAGATTCTGAAAGTGCCAGAGTTTCTGTCATCCATACACACCAAAGGACCTCCTGAATCGCCCTAGAACAGAATCATAAAAGACTTTCATTAATTTTTCCATTTCAAAGGAGATGAACCAGATGAAAAATTTGTTTAAATTAATCATAGAAAAATAATTCACTTAATGTTGATAGTGGTTTACAGAAGGCAATAAAGTATGGGTGCATAAGACAGATTGTTTATAGTCAACTTAATATTTGGGCATTTCCATGGTAAAAAAAGGCTCAGAATCTCTTATTCACAGTAGAAGGGTCTTTATGCACAAGTCCAGAACAGTGACATATATGGGTGAGCAGTCTTGGGAAAGCTGTTCATGAAGTATGACACTAGTAAAGCAAGCTTGGATTTAGATTAGATTGCAGTCAGAAAATATTACCAACTGAGAGGAGGTACAGTTAATAATTGTCAAGTTATGCTGCACTTAACCCAGACCAGCAGATGTTTTTTTTTTTTACTACTGCAGTAGCTTATGTCTTATATCCTGAAAATGATGCAGCACCTACTCAGCTTCCCAAACCTCTAATACTCTCTCCCATGGTCACTCTGGCTACCTAAAGGCTACTCCCTTGTGGAGAGTAGTATAACATCATCCAGTGACTAAAATCTTCAAGACTTTCTGGACCCAAGAGAGAAAAAAAGGTGATCTCATCCTAAAACAACCACAACTATTGCAATAAACAAAAGACTAGCTACAGCAAAATCTGAATAAGAATCCACAGCAATTATGTACAAGAGGGATGGTGGGTAAAGAAGACTAGTTCAACAGTTTAGAATTCAAACATCCATTGTTACTTGTAAGTGCAAATTGCATATCTGTTCTATGCTCCTCATTCTCACTGCTACAGTAGCCTATAGATAGATTACCAAAGCTTACAAACTCTGGAAAGAGGGAGAATAAGTATCTAAGAGACCCTGGGGAATGGCCCTTGCAAAGACTGCTTTGGACCTAGAGAAGGAATCCAGTTTGGAGTGAAGACCAAGTAGCTGGCTCTAGAATGCTTCAAGAGTTTACCCTTTCCAATATACCATTGAAAAAGTTGAGACCCTGGAAGAATGGGCCCTAACCATGCTTACAATGGTTCTGCCATGGTTGGAATAACAAAACACAATAGCAGAGGACAACCATCTAGAGATGGTCTAGTTTGAAACAGGCTGACCTTAGTCTCTGTGTAGGAAATAACTAGCTAGTTACCTTTCCAGAAGGACTTTCTTCTGTCAGGGTAATACCAGAGATAATTGGCATATTCAATGTATGGAAAGTCTATTCTGCCTTGTTTTATGGCTTTGGATAAACTGGGAGATTGTGTTCACTTTGAATCAAGCCATCGCACAAGCAAAACCTTAATCTAGGGTAAGTCTGCAGAGTCAGTGGCATAGCTGGTGTTGGTGGGGGTGTCGAGAGGGGTGGCATATTTGGGAATGTCACTTCTGGTTGAGTCGCATTATGTCTGTGTGCGTTGTCGCACAAACATCCTGTTCTTCCTGTCCACCCGCACAATTTTAAATTCATGGAATTTCTATCATTTTCTGCTTCACCTTTTGCGTGTGTGTGTGTGTGTGTGTGTGTGTGTGTTTGTAAAATGCCCCAGTTAGGTGTACCTGGTGGTTAGTGTTACTCAGGCTCAAAAGCTGTACCTTAGGTACAAGAAACAATAGTCCATTCTCTACCTGTACCACCACTTGTGATTCAAAAAGTTGAGTCCATGGCTTTCAACTGTCCAGATTTTCACAGAATGTCTGGAATGTTTGGCTCATACTTTTGATCTCTTCCCCTTAATTTGTGGTTTTCTGGCAAATCCGTGAGAAATGAAGTACTAAATGATACCCATTTAAGTTTCAGTCTTCCTGTCTTTCAGGAAATGCATGGTAACACAAAACATTTTATTCTAGCAATTTTCTACGATTATACAAGCAATGCTACAAACAAGTCCCTGGTTTTGGGCCTTTGTCCCTGCCCCCCCCAATAAATTTTGGCTTTTTCCAGATTTGGTGTACTGCAGAGTTGAGAGATGTAATTGAGTGTCAAGTGGATTTTACAAGGAGCTGAGAAGCCTTAGGGGAACAGAAGTTTAGTGCTGCATATGCCAAGTCTGTTGGCAATGTATGTAGAATGTCAGGTAGTATACTTGCTTTTGATGCAGTAGGCTGTAGGTTCTACAACCACAGTATGCAGATGGATTGCTGATACTGCACTATGTTGTAGTTTAAAGGATGTGGATGCGGCAGTCCTGAGAATGTCCTCCTTTGGAGGAGATACCTAGTAACTATGAACCTGTTATCAAGTTTGCCATCCATTCTCTATTGCAATATTACTAGCTTATTTTTTTAATGTAACATAGGCAATGTATTATTCAAGGGCAACAGGCACTTTATTTGTAGATGAAACAATTAAATATAAAGTGGTTTGCCAGCAAACCTCTTCATTAATTACAGATCTCTAATGTGGAATTTAGATGACTTTTACTTCTGCAGAGATTGTGCATATTTACTGATATTGGTGGATTATGATGACAGACGTTTGAGTAGACTTTTATGATGGAAATGATCTGAATTGGGCATTTTGTCATTATTGGTTCATACGTTTTGCTTCTTTGCTTACTGGAAAAATGTTTAAAACAATAAAATTAAAACACACACTCCTATGAGCAGAAGGCTGGGGGAAGGGTAATGAGGTCTCTGGCAGAGTCATTCTGAGGATGGTGTCTGACCCTTTGTTGGAAAATTCGCTTTTTTGGGGGGTTGGGATTGCTACTCTCCAATCATTTTCTCTTGGGTGCCTGCCTGTTAATATTACTCTGAGTTCTCTGCTTATTTTATCCACTGAAAGGAGTACAGGATTTAGAATGGAAGTATCTGGGATCCTGAAAAATGCTTGAAACTCCCTGCATTAATTTGCATCTGTCATTCCATTGTTTGAGTATATAAGTAGCAGTAGCAGCATGTCCAAATGAAACTTTGGAGTCTAGATAAAAACTTTTTTTTTACTTTGTCATCTGAAAAGTTTTGTTTACGTACCAAAGCAAATCTCCTCAAAACAGTAGCTGAAACATAAGCCTCAGAAACAGTATCAATACAATCATACACACGATAAGGCATGTTTAGAAGGTTGAGACAAGTCAGATGATCGGATTCACATAAAATGCACATTCTGGAGTCAGGAAAGTAGAAAATTCTTTCAAACTTTTAGCACACTTCAAAATGAACTTCCATAAATAACCCTGGTAGATCAGGCGAAGGCTAATGTGATAAGAGAAAAAAAAGTCTCTTGTCTTGTCTGTCCAACCACCTTCCTCGAAATGGGGTGGAGGCTGCAAGGTGTTTTTTTTTTGTTTTTTGCTGCTTGTGCAATAGGAGTGATTGCAGCAGTGATCAGCTGCAAGAGGAAAATAGAGAAATGCATTTGCATGTGAAACTCTATACAGGTTAGCTATTTTAGGAACTAATGGGAGAGAATCAGGAACATTAGCATTTAATGAGTTTCCAAAGCAACCAAAACTGGACAAATGAGTGCAGAAACAGGGATTTCATGCTGAAGTAAATCATATGTACCAGCTTGAGGAACATCTATCTGTTCTCAAGAAAATATGACCCTCAAGTCAGGAAATAGTCTTAGAAAAGGAGAAGACTTCCACTGGTACTACTTTGGGTTCATTACCCACAGAATTATTTAATATATGTTGACCAGGAAAGCCAGAGTAGGACAGAGCCTATTTTTAGTGGAAGCCCGGTCAGAAACACTCCAAACACATGCATTTGCAATGTGGGAGGAAACCAGAGTACCCAGAGGAAACCCAAGCAAACACAGGAAGGACATGCAGACTCCGCACAGATGGCACCCCAGCCAAGAATCAAACCGGAGAACCTCTTGCTGTGAGGAGACAAAGCTAATCGCTGCAACACTGTGCAGCCCAATTAGAGACTTGGCCTATAGACCTCCAGGATGACTAAACCCTGTCTCTATCAACTTTAGATTCATCAGAACATTCACTTCCTTATAAAAAGGCACACCATTAAAAGGCATATAGCACCCATAGCTGACTGACAGAAAAACTTATGACTATGGTAAAATATTTTTATTTTATTTTTTTTTTTACAGAAAGGAGCTATTATTTGCGATATAATTAACTTTTTTTTTTCAAATTATGTCGTTAAGGGGGGTGAATGTCTATGGGAGAGTATAACATCCTGAGCAAAAGGTCTCTTTCTCAGGACATCTCAAGAAGGCCCTTTCAAAGTATCACCTGTACCCAAACTGGATGGCTCTCCCATCCCTAAGCAGGGCACTTGAACAGTCACATAGGACTTGTCTGATCCATGGTCTATAGTGGAGGAAATGGACAAGTGGCCACTGCGCTGTCATCCGAGATATAGTATTAGCCCATACAGGGGGCACAGACTCACACTTCAATTGCTTTTTCTTTTTAGGTAAGTTAGAAGGATCTCGTATCCATGCTGTTGCAAGGGAAGAAGCCTGATATCAGGTAAAATATGCCTGAAGGAGTCTGTTAGGAGGTAGGTTTGTCACTAGTATGCATAAATAACACAACCCTTCTAGTCCAATCACATTTATCTCACAATAAAGTAACACAAGCAGCACACAAGAATCAAAAAAGAGACAGAATTAAATAAATTAGCTGCCCAGTAAAATAGAATAAAACCAAGTGCAAGCAGAATCATTCACATATAATCCCATTACTCTCTCACAAAAATACTTGGTCTAAAACACTTAAAAATACTCTTAAATATAACCCTAGGACATTAAATGACAGCCAAATCCCAGAAAGCAATCCCTAGAGACAGAATAATGATAATCCAAGAATATCTACTGATTTGCCTTAAAAGTCTGTATTCTTAATGTGACAAACCACAGCACACAAAAAAGTAAAATTACTAAAATATTCAAAATATAATTTGTGTGTGTGGAAGGGGTCCCCAAAAGAGGTCTTGTCTGACAAGGAGCATTTGTAGACTGTTGCACCAGAGAATCTCAGATGCATCTGCGCAACACTGCAAGAAATTGATGATTTTTAGTCACTCGACCTGCTTTTATACTTCTCTGCAAAAAAGCTTAGCCTATAGGTAGCCAGAGTGAATGTGTGGAAGGTGGTTACAGCTTTGGGGGAATTGGTCAGGTGCTTGTACCCATGGCAGGATACAACTCTGACTACTTCAGCAGTAAGAATGAGGAACATTTACAGTTATTTGATAAACATGGAAAAAGGAACAGTTTAAATAAATAGAGGAGAGAGAGGAATGTGTCCAAATGAAGGAGTAATTGTGAGACAAAGTAAGGAACAAAGGTCAGAAAGTGGGAACACTAAGAAAGATGCTCAAATGAAAGGAGCAGTAAAATTAGTAGACCAGAATAATTGTAGATGTAATTCATAACAGCTTCAAAAGCAGGTACATTTAGCCTAATTTTCAAGGATTGTTTTGGTGAACGTTTTCAGAATTCCAGGGCCTTCCAGTGAAAGCAACATCTGCGAGTAGTCTGAAAGGTGATGAGAGGCAATTGAGGATGACTTGTAAAATGAAACTCCAGATGATGTCCATTCTCCGGGTGTTAAAAATCAGGAGCATGAATATTCAAAACTGACTTTTTTTGTACAACATACTGAACCTTGAAATTTTCTTAGGTCACCAGAAGATGGCTACAGAACTCCTTCAAGGCTAGAAATTGCATTAGGACTTAGTAACAATGAGGAGCTGAGAGAGAGAATGAAGGAGACTGAAAAAAAACATGGAAACTAATGATGTTCAGATCTTGAAAGACTGTTTCCTATCGTAGAAACATTTGAATGCAGAGCAGCCAATGAAGAGAATAATGAAGAAAGGTGACCTCTTGATGTCACTCCCAGAGGTCAGACAGGCTCTCCAGGACCTGTCGATACAGCACGTTTGAGCTGTATAGGTAAACATTCAGAAGACTGTGCTGAAACTTAGAAGGGAGGTAAGGGGCAGTCAACCAAGCATGTTGTTACACTACCACCAACAATGCAACACGTACTACCTTATGTGTGCACTACATCAAGAAACTGAAACTTGCTTGCATTCTGTGCACATCTCTCGGCTGTAGATGATCAGAGTCTTTAGAACGCAGTGAGGCGTACTGGAAAGCAGCACTTACTGTTTCTCTTAAATTTGCTCAAGTACACGTTATAACTGGTAATGCAGAGACCCAGAGAGTGCATGCTGCTTTAAGTTTCTTTGCTCTCAGACTCGGATGCATGGTCTTGTCAACTATATCAGAAACACTGAGGTGTGGAGGTGTCTACTAGTGCTCACGTGCAGCCAGACCAACAGCAGAAATAGTCAGAAGCTGCTGACAAAATAAGTGACATAATAAAGGAGCTCAGCCTGAAAGCAGTCAGGTGTTTTCAAGGCAGACACGTGGAATGAATAACTAAGAAATGGCAGCAGAACATCAGAGATAAGTTATGGCCAGTCTAAATCTGAGTATTACATGGCCGCTGATTAGTTCTGTTGCTGTCATGTTCTCTTCCCATGCTTTAAAAACACATAGCTAAGTTGCAAGGAAGAGAGCGAGAGACAGAGGAAATCATTTTAGACAGAGAAAATCCCTAGATAGGATTATTTTTTTTTATTCTGAGTAAAACTCAGAATCAAACTTTAAGGTAAGATGAGCCAAGCAAGGCTATTTATAACCCCCCCCCCCAAAAAAGAAAAAAATAAATAAATTAAGTTCATTTTTTTTCCTTGCAGGGTCAACCAGATACTATCTGCATTTCTTTCCTGGCAGGAGTCAACCAGATGCTAGTGGTCTGTGTGTCCTGGGGGCGGTCAATGACTATTTTTTAAATATACAATATCCCGGAATGGTGAACCAAATACCAGGGAGGCAACGTGTTTTGTGGACTAACCAATCACCCACACCTCAATAGACCTCCAAGTAAGCAGCAAACTGTCATGGACATAAAACAGGTTTAATGCAGCAAAAAAGGCACACATATTAAACGATAGACCTTTGAAATACATTTTCGTCCTTAACTTCATCAGATCTGATGAATTTGGGTAAGGTGAACTGGCACACAAGTTGTGACTAATGTTTCTGTGAACTAAATAAAATTAATGCAATTAAAGCAAGTATACAACCTGTTACCATTAGTTCTACTTGAATCCTGGCAGGGTCAAAGCAGATATTTTTGTTCGGTAATGGGGAGGGAAGCTGTGTGAATGAAATGGGTTAACTGGCCTTGCTGTTTACTGTTGTAATTCTGGTTTTGTAAGATTAATGTGTATTTTGGTAACGCCAACTGTCATAGAAGCCTGTGTCCCCGTCTCTCAGAACCAGTGGCACATTAGGCGTTGGAGTGACCTTGAATTATGAATAATAAATTAAGGTAGTGCAGTGGGATTTCCAAATTTCCTTTTCACTTGGCATTGTACAAAATGCAGATTGCCTGATACAGTACAATGTATGTTTACAATATCATGTGCACACAATAGTTTCACGTAGTCAAGACCCACCACTTTTTTACTCTCTAGAGATGTTTAGGTTTTGTGCTGTTATAGCAGAAACTAAACACCTCATTAGCTCTGAAATGCGAATTAGTCTAGTATTTGAGTGATTGAGCAGTTATTTTATGTAAAATGGTAAGCATGATCAGCGTTGCTCCCACTGTAACATAGCTCTGCCCCATGGAGTTTATCCCCATCCCTTTCTAGTTGGCTCCACTCCATTCAGGTGTCACTTGCAACCCTCCTGATTTGAAGTCACCAGCCACTTCAAGCAACACTCCACCTTACTGGTACTAACCAGAAATCTTAGCTCAAACACCAGTCAAACCTTCAACTCAAAAATTGCACATAGCACAACAAAGCCTTTGGGTCTACACCCTTTCTCAATGCACACAAAGAAACTAAAAGTGGCAGATTTTAAAATATATCACATAATCTAAGAGCCAATCAGAAGACAACTTCAATTAAATGAATTACATTGCATCTTAGATACATAATTACACAGTAATTGGTTTAACAACACAGCGTAGTAATAGAATTACATGGTATGCACCCTACAACCTATTTTGGTTAAGCCTCAATAAAGGTTTTAGGGTGACAACAGAAGTTAACCTAGGCAAACTATCTGCATTCAGACATACTATCTAGTTTTGCTCACAAACTTCAGTGACATTCATTAAATTACCACCCCTTCTATTCTTTGATACAACTTGTATAACTCAAAATTAAATTTGCAACCCTTTATCTTTCACATGCTTAGCAAGCAAATTCATGACCACGTTCCTTCTAATATCTGATAAATGTTCAATAATCCACTCTTTAAACTTGTAGCCACATTTCCCAACATAAAAACTTGTACACAGTGCAGGTAGCTAAATATATTTGGTGCGGGTAGCTAAATATATTACATTTTCTGTGTTACAATTCACATAACTGAATTTAAATACCTTATTTGTAGCTGGATGTATAAAATTCACATCAGATGTGATATGCTTACAATGTGGACAATTATAACATGGGAATGTTCCTTTTTTGTTACTATAAGTTGACTCTTTCATTGGTTTCATTTCCTGGTAGCAGGGCCTCGGTTTCAAGTTAGTACAGTTCTTAAAAGCAAACTGCAGACTCTCACTTAAATGTATTCATGTCCAGTTATGTGCAAAGAATACCCCAGTTATTTCTTATAATACTCAAAATCCATTCAATTCTAGTACTATAATGAGTTAGACATCTAACAACTTTGTTCCTGCTATTACTGTTAGGGTTGTTAAGAGTTAGATTTTCCGGATGCAAGAAATATGGTTTCGCTTTAGCATCTTGTTCAGAAATAACTTCACAGAAAATATTATACAATACTGTGCATCATATTGTATACTTTGAAATTCATAGGTAGATACTAGGCTATTGACCCTAGGGCCTATATATGCCTAGCCAAAAAGGTACCCTGGCTTTCGTCACCCAAGAAAATTATTTTCCTGTGCCCCTGTCGAGCAGAGCCACAGAGGTGATCCCCAGGCTGAATCTCCTATTTCCCATCCAATCATCAAGATTTTTCTTGAAGAGTGCTAATGAGGAGCTTTGTTTGATATAGATAGGTAGTTTGTTCCAGAGTAATGGAAGTCTCTGGGACAGGAATCTATCCCTCCAGCATGTTCTGTTTATTGTGGTGACAAGTTTAGGTCCCTAAACTGTGTAGCTTGGAAGGATTGGGATTTCTTTAAGTGGAGCATGCCCAACAGCTCTGGGTTTGACATAGCTTTTTATGATAGGCAGAGATAGCCTCTGAGTAGGCGATATGCGACGGAGTAAAGCTCGAGTATTTTGAGTCCGTCTGCGTAGGGCATCTGAGGCCGGTAATCCTTTTTGTGAGGTATTTTTGCAGCCTTTCCAATTGTTGTAGATGTCTTATGAGGTACATACCAAAAGGGGCATTGTACTCTATAATGGGTCTAATGAGTGACGCGTAGAGGGGAACAATGACCTTTTTTTCCTGGATGAGAAACCTTTTGTGATGAGGTGTGCCATGTAGAAGGATTTCCTGACTACTGTGGTGATGTGATTATCAAAGGAGAGACTACTATCCACCTGTGTCCCAGGGTCTCATCACACTTTTGGTGTTAAGCAGACTACCACCTATGGGGTAGCTCATGGGTACAGAGTTTTTATCAAAGGGGATGACAATGCACTTTCTGTTATTGAGCTTGAGGCCATGGCTTTGACACCAGGCATCTGTCTAAGTGAGGCCCTTTTGCAGGATTGTCCACATCGTTAGGAGTTTCGATTATGGCTCCTAGTTTGCAGTCATCTGTGAACTTTGTTAGCCAAAGGCCATCTGTGTTAGCCTGTACTTCAGAAAAGTAGATACCAAACAGGAGAAGACCCAGGACTGAGGAACTCCACTTGTCACTGGTCTGAAGTCTGATTTGGAGTCTGCCACTTTCACAGTGTGGGTTCTGTCAAGTGAGCCAGTTGGCAAACCATCCTGTGACCTAGGGATTTATACCTAGTTTAGTGAGTTTATCTATAATTCCATATTGAGGGATGGTGTCAAAAGCCATGGCGAGATCTTGATAGGCTGTGTGAACCACCTTACCCTCGTCTATGGCTTTGGTGACTGCTTCAAAGTCTATCAAGTTTAGGAGACTTGATCTGCCTTTTACAAACCCGAACTGGGTAACGTCCAGAGTTTGGAGATTACCAATGTCTTTGTTTATAAGTTCCATGATGATACGTTCCATGACCTTGCAGACCAGGCTCGTTAGGCTAATAGGGCGGTAGTTCCCGGGGTCCGTGATGGCTCCCCCTTTGTGGAGTGGGATAACGGTCACTGTGCGTCATTCAGTGGACACAAAGCCTGAGGTGAGGCTATGATTGAACATGGTGCTTAGGTGGGGTGCCAGTTCATTCTGTAGTTCATGCAGAATGGAGTCTGGGATGTTGTCAGGTCCCATGGATACTGTGTTCTTGGCTTTGGAGGGTGTGGTTTTTACCTGTGCAGCCATGATTACAAGAAGCTTGCATTCTTCTGGTATAGAGATGGGCCCTTTAGGGGGCAAGGGGGGGGGGGGTAAAGTTAGCACTGAAGCTATCTGCCAGGATGTTGGCAATATCAGTCGATTCTGTATATTTAGTTCCATTGTGCTGTAACCCAGAGCAGATCTGAGTGTTGCCATTGAGATTCTTGACATAGCTCTAAAATGCTTTGTGGTCATCTTTAGAATCAGTGGCAATTTTGTTTTCGTAACTAGCTTTGGAGGATTTTATCAGGGATCTCAGCTTCTTACTGAGGCTGATGAGGGAGTTCCTCCAATCATGGGATTTTACTTTTTTTTTGCAACAGTTTCTTATCCATCATTTCTGATATTTGCACTGTACACATTTGGGAATTAGTATTTAAATGTTTTGCTCTAAAAATTGACTTCACTATCCCCTTTAAAGATATGATTTGGATGCATGCTACGCCTATGCAAAAAATTGGTTAGCATGTACCTCTTTCATATGCATACGTGTCCCCAATTCAATACCTTGTTTACAAATGTTAATATCCAAAAAATTAATCTATCACAGCATGTCATTTTAAAAAATCTTTTGTGCAATCAAGATAGTTCACACAATCTAACAAGGTATTCACATCCCCTTGCCAGATCATAAATATATCTAAAACATTTGTAGAACAAGATATTTGTATTATAACTGAGTGGGGAATTAAATACATGGGCATTTTAGTCTTTTGAGCTCATTTACATGGTTTAGGACTTTTTTTTCATTGTGTTTAACCAGAAATCTGTCAGTTTTACAGAAGGCAGCTTGCAGCATCTGCCAGAAAAAAACAGCTGTAATTACTGTCAGATCATAGCATAGTGTTGCTAAGAGCACTCTATCCAGAGATTAACAAGCTTATCTGTTAGAGAATTGTTTTGGTAATAGGTGCAGATCAGAATTTTGCTGTGGACAGTTTTGGGAATGAGTTCAGTATATCAGATGTTGATCAAACTGTTGTGCATGATACAACTGCTTTACAGGTTTGACATTTCCCGCTTGAAATGTTGTAACCCATACCTCTCAAATGTCCCTGATTTTACCTCGTATTTTTGCTCAGTCACTTGTAAAATATTTGACTTTCTTGTTTATAGTTGAAAAGTACAGCCATGTCAGTAATGTTTGACATTAGACTTTCACACTCCTTATTGTTTAAAGAAATGCACTTTGTTGAAAAACGTGATCTATTAACTTAAAGGACAACAACGGGATATTAAAGCAGAATTCTCATCCTGCTGTCTCTCTTAGTCCCTGTTCATTGATACAGTCACAAAAAATCAGCCATGCAGCTTTAAAAACGAATCCACTCAACTGTTTTCCCTGTTAGGCTTCCTACCTTTCTGTATTGTTTTACTTTCACTTTGAAAACCAAGTTGAAAAACCTGTAGCTGGCTCTGAAATGATGTTACATCTGCCAGAGCTCTTGCTCTAGCTACCGGGACGGTTCCTCCCCCAAAGTGATGTAATCCCTGCCTGATTTGCATGGTGTATAGAACAGCCAGTGGACCTCCCACATTGTGATGTCAGAGCTACCTTGCCCAGCCCACTCAACCTAGCAAAAATGTCAAACTATAATCTCACTTTTCTGAAGAGCCCTACCGATATGTGACAAAGTATAGGCAAGAAGCACAGTAACAGCTGAAAAAACTAAGAGCATAAATTTGCAATGACCATGCGTAGAAATTAATTGCATGTTTTTACATAAGAAGCAGATGTCTGTCACAATTAATCAATAACACTACATCAGATAGATTACAAGAAGTATGCAATACCACAATTTTCTTAAATTAATACTTAAAAAAAGCATGTGGGTGCTGTCATGGAAGTCTGTGAAATATTTTGTGTTTATAGTGCATTTGTTAGCTATCTAACCAAACAAGAAAGAAAAATAAGTGGGAGTTTGATGATTTGCAAAACAGTGATTATTCCCAGTGCTATGGAGCTTGGTTCTAAATTTGACAGGAGGAGTGCAACAAAAAAAAAATCTCCCACTGTAAGAAAGGAAAGGCTGACAAGAAAATAGTATATTAGTCTGGTCACCTGCTGTGAGCTGTCGTCAGTCACATACAGATAATGGGTCAAATTACCCTTAGCTCTTTGACAGCTAGGGAAGGTAGGTGTGAAGGGGGAGGGGAGATACCTTGAACTAGATTTCAGCCTTCACAAAAAAAATCAAGTTAGCATTTCTAAGAAGAAAGAGCAATAAAATGCACTTTTCAAGTCTGTTCTGTAGCATTTGCACTGCTTATGTTTGAAGTACGCATTGAAAAAAAGAAAATTTTAAACCAAAAGTAGGTGACTAACAGCAGTGAATGCCTGTAAAACCAGTGGAATGACAGCAGCTTTAGGGAAAACGTGGCAGATCTGATGCAATTTTTAGGAGACAAAAATGCATTCTGGGATACTTAGAGGCATACTAAACAGTCAGAATTATTTCAAGATGTCAGACTCCATGTGGTCAGTCAGAAATTGTGTATAAAAATATCTAAAATGTTCTAAATAGTCCCAGAGTGGTGTTAAAATGTAGGAAACACCAAACCATGATGAAATGAACATGTTTTTTGAGTCTGTGGGTGCGGTTGTCCTTTAAGTGAACTAGAGTAATAATCGAATATCTCCCTCCATACTACTTTTGGCTTTGCCCAGAATTCAACACCATCACAATGTCCTACAATAGTCCCCTATGACTAGAGTCCTGGGTAGTGTATTGACTTGCCTTATGGGCTTGGTAGTATGCACCCCACACACAGACCTGCTTATGCTGAGGAACATAAATGCAATCTTTCCAAAGACAACCCAGACATTCCACCTGCAAAAATTAACAAACCTGGATGTACTCAACAGAAACAGCACCTAATACTGCAGATGCAGCCACACCCAGTGGAGCCTCAACAACCAAACCAATAAGTCAAGTCAATACACTACCCAGGACTCTAGTCATATGAGACAATTGTAGGACATACTGATGCGCCACTCACCAGGTTGACAAAAGAGAAAATAATGGTCAGTTGCCTATCAAGGTCCAGGACACACCAAGTTATGCATGCACTCAAGTCACTGCACCACAGGTGCCAGTATGATTCAGTCATAGTCCATGTAGGTGTAAATAACCTGTGATGCATCTCCCTAGACTACATGGAGAGAGACATTATGGAGCTTGAGCTTGGACTGTGCGTCAAAGACTGGTATGTGCCTACCACTGCACAACATTCTATCTTCAAGGACAATGCCACAATATACAAGCAGCAGATGACTGACTTTAATTGGCCTAGTTTTCGGTGTCATTCTAGGGAGGTACAATGTTTGTCAGCATGGGAAAACATGATTAACAAGTCATGCTACTTTACTAAGGATTGTCTCGACCTGTTCCTTCAAGACATTTGAATAATGGCCAAAACATTGCCCTCTCCCGCAGAGCTTCTTTTAGGCAGTGACAGACTGACAAACCTTCTAACATAGCAAAATCTACCCAAGAAAATCTAAAGGTATTACTGTTCAATGCCAGGAGTCTAAATAAGAAGCTCCACTCTCTCCAAGCTCTCCTACCTTTGGAGGACGTGGATATCTGTACAGTTATCAATATGTGGTTTAAAGCCACACAGAGTACCTGGCAGTTCAAGTCTTCAGTGCCCCTTCCATACATTTAAACCAGCAACTGCACAGATGGGGACTATAGGTGGAGGTGCCTCAATCTACATCAATGACAAGCATACCTCTAGGTTGGTTAAGCAAGATGATGCACTCGAGTTCCTCTGGTCCAGATTATTATAGACAAAGTCTCATACCATATATCCTAGCAAGATATAGTTCACTCTCTTATGTCCCATGAAACACATAGCTCATACTTTACCTATTAAAGACACTTGCAATCAACTAAATACCATAATCATAGGGGACTTTAATTATCCCTCTATAAACTGGAAATTCTACACAACCCGAAATTTACAGGTGCAGAGATTCCTAGACTTTGAAAACAAACACGCTGGACCAGTTAGTGCATACACCTGTTACAAGTACAAACATATTCAAACATATTGGACCTGGTACTCAAATATGGGAGAACACTGCAACCCCGTATTGTGTTGGGCAGCAAAGTAGTTTCATTCGATATAAGAATCAATTCTGTAACCTTAGCACATCCTGCAACAGAAGCTACTCCAAGGCAAACAACTTGTCAAAATTTCAAGCCCCTCCGAATGCAAATAAAGCAGCGTATACAGAATCATTCACAGACACACTACAACCATGTCCATGACTGTAGAGAGGCTGCTGTACCCATCATAAGTAAGCACAAAACTAAAAAAAAAAACAGCCATAGTACAATCCAAAATTTAACAGGTTGTACAACAAAAGAAAAAAGTCACTGCTAAAATTAGTAAGCCTAATACCAAAAGAAAACTCCCTCATCAAATTGAATAGGGTAATTCAGAGGATTAAGTCCAATAAAGCAAATTTTGAGGTAAATATAGCTTCCCATAACAAGGGCTCCCATAAGGCCTTCTTTAGCGATATCAGAAGACTCAAAGGCAGCACACAACAGTGTCCCAAACTCGGAGTCAAATTCACAGAACCAGAAGATATAAGCAAATCTTCTGGCTGACAAATTTGGATCCAGCTTTGCCCCTTCCCTGCCATCCAATCAGGAAATACCATCTAATATAATCCCTCCAACTATCTGTAGGCAACAGTCTTATATGCACACTCTAATGCCAGGTATACAGCTTTCTAAATAGTCTGAAATATGACTTATCAAAGCCATCAATGTCACTACTCAACCATGTCCTCCACTCAAGCTTCATGCAAAGCAAACACACTGCAAGGGTTATCCCTTTGCATAAGGCAGGACCATTAATGGATCCCAGGATCTACAGACCCATTAGTCTGACTTGTTTCATATACAAATCTATGGAAAGAATAATCTTGTAAATGATTAACAATGACAGGAAACCTTTAACCAATGTACCTAAACTAGTTTAGTTTCATCAAAAGCAGGTCATGCCCACTGAATCTGGTGGATTTCTTTGAAATGTCACTAAGTCAATGGGTGAGGACAGAACAGTGCATACTGTCTACCATGACATAGCTAAGGCATTTGATACAATGCCCCACTCACTCAATGTAGATAAACCCATGGAATTAGGCATAACCCCCTATATGACTTTATGAATAGCAATCTGGCTCACAGGCAGGACCCAAGAAGTTAGAATTGAAGAGACCAACTCCTCAAAAAAGCCAGTCACCAGTGGAATCCCCAAGGCCTCCATGCTGTAGCCACTCTACTTTGGCATCTATTTGGAAGTCAAGGCCAATGTCAAGGGGATTTGGCTTATTAAGTTTGCAGATGATTATCATTGCTTCATATTTCCTTATCCCAGCACTCCTGTTTCCTATACTGTTCAACTTCCAAGCCACTCAACTATTCCTACTAGATTAATGCTACAATAAAGTAGCTAAATATGCCACCAATCATCACTACAGTATTCATCAGTCATAGCCTTAACCAACTTGAACTAAGGCTCCACCTCACCTGCTCATAACTTATCACCCATAAACTTGTTTATCAACCAGAAATGCACTAGCCTAAATAATCGCCAGCTCTAACAAATTGTTACTGTAAGTAACCAAATCAAACACTGCAGGTCACTCTTTATAATCCTCCTCTCTCTCTAAGCTATGGCATGTTACCACTTCCACTTAGTATAGAAAACATTCTCTCTTTCAGTGTACAACTAAATCTGTACCTAAGGGACACATTATGCTTGTGTACCTCTCCTGGATAAACTAACCTAGTCCCACCTATTATCTACAGCTAAGGTCTTATATTCCCTTCCCCCTTTATTCTTCTTCATCCCCCTAAATATACATTCCTTCATAAACTCCAAGTCTCCTCTTCTCTTGCTCTCTCTTGTTCTTTCATTTCCACAGATATTTCTAAATCTTACAATAAAGACCTGTTCCTTTGGCTTTACTTTTCAAATGCTTGCATATTATAACGCTGTAGTTTCCTCTTACCAAGATTAACTACCCAATTACCACTATAATAATTTGATTGTTGCCTTTACATATGCCTGCTACCTAATGCTTATTTAGTAGTATTACATTGATTGCTTCATCATATTTCTATAAAACTTACTTTGCAATTAACACTTAAAACCATTTTCATTTCTACCTTTATGTATACTCTACTACTGTTACCTGTTTTTTGCCTTGTATAATTTTGCATTTTTCTCCCACAGCCTCTGCTGAAAAGGGGTAGGTTTCCTGCACTGTCAGATTATCCCAGTACACAAATACAACAAACAAAATAAATCATATAATCCATGAATAAAGGTGTGTGCTCCAAATATAGCTACGACTATTAACATGCATTAAATTACTAAGATGCAGAAATGTACACAGTGAACAGTTAAATTCAAAAATAAAATTACATCCAGAGGGGTGATTTGCAACAAAATACAGCAGCCACTGGCCAGTATGACTGGCACACAGCTCAGAGCCAGTGTCCCTAAAGTTGTTTCATTTATTTACTTCTACAATGCGATTCTTCAGAGGCATTTTAAATGACTGAAGTAGGCTCAGTGAGCCAAGAATACAGTCACTGTGCTGTATCTATAACTCCTGTATGGAGAGTGTTCTTCAATTTAGTCTAATGGTGTCTATTATGGAAGGTATCCCGAATGAATGATGTTATGCCTACATTTTGGCTGGTGAAGATTTTGCAGAAATGATTGGGTTATAGTTTGGCATTTGCTGCCAGTGGCAGTTGGATAAATGTTTCTGATACATAAAGGCAAGCAGGAAGAAAACTGCAACTCCAAACCTGAAGAAAAACAGGAAAAGCAAATGGGTATTATGTTACTGAATGTTAGGAGAATAAAATCTGTTACAGGGGGAACATTTATGATTACTGCTCAGGTTAAACCTTTTTTTCTACAAGATGTTCATCTCCAGGACATTTATGTGCAATTTGGTCTCTATGACGCACCATGTGCCTTGAACCACCCTGCCTTGAAAATGCCCCACCCCACCTGAACAGGGAGGCATCCGTGGTCACTGTGGCCTTGGGTGGGTGGGGGGGACAAACTGGCCTGTCTAGAGATAGGTCCTGAGACTGAAGCCACCAAGCAAGATGATTCCTGCACACCTGAGTCAACTTTATTGTCATAGACATGGGCTGAGACAGAATGGACCACTGAACTGCCAAGGTCCATTGGAGAACTTGCATATGATACCTGGTGTGAGGCACCAATTGAATGGCAGCCACCATAGGGCCTAGCGTTTTGAGAATCAAATGAACAGGCGGGCATGCTAGATCCAACAAATAGAGACTTGATCTCAAATCAGTGGGACTCTATGGGAAGGCAATGCTGCAGTCTCTGATACAATGTCCAGCAGGACTCAGATTAATTCCAGGTTTTGGCTCAGAACTAGAATGGACTTGGGTAGATTCACTGTGATGTCTAGATGCTGGAAAAAAACAGAAGACATACCTGGTCACCAGTTTTGGTTGATGCCTCATGGGAGGGCTGAGAAGCCAATCCTCGAGGTATGGAAAAAAACCTGGAAACCTTGCAGCTGAAAATAAACTGCCACCACTGCCATACATTTGGTAAACACCCAGGGGGGGAGGGGCTGTGGAGAGTCCATAGGGCAGGTCTCTGAACTGATAATGATTGTCCCCCAAGCAAAAGCGTATGCATCTCCTGTAGTATTTGTCGATCTTTATATGATAGTATGCATCCCTGAGATCCACTGTGCACATCCAATCTTCCTTGCGCAAGAGAGGCAGGATGGACTGTACGGTGACCATCTGGAACTTGGACTTCTTGACAGAAGGATTTAGCTCGCTGAGGTCCAGAATCAAATGCAAGTCCCTGGTCTTTTTTGGCACCAAAAGGAAGTGAATAATTTCCGGACCTTTGTTGCCCTGTTGGGACCTCTTGAATGGCTTTTTTTCAAAGGGGGTCTTGCGCCTCGAGATAGGCCAACTCCCTTTGGTAGAGTGGTATACGTCTGGGAGAAATGGGAGAAATTTCTGAATTGGAGGGGGCTGACAGAAGGGAAAGGAGTAACCCCTGGAAATAATTTTAGCACCCACTGATAGGAGGGGAGACTTGTCCAGGCTAGTGGGTGAAGGGAGAGATGATCCAGACTGCCTCCAGGGCAGGACAGTCGGGTAGCATCTCAGAAGCACTCAAACAGCTTCTCCAAGAAGGGATCTCGGGAGCTCTGGTTTTGCAGATCCCCTTTGCCCCTAGGGCAACGTCTATCATTGAATCCCCTGCCCCAGCCTGTGAAAGAGGAATCCTGGGGAGCATCCTGAAAGGAAGACTGAGCCCTGTGGAACCAAAGCTTCTTACTTCCCCTCTGAGTAGAAAACTTTATCCTTACCATGTAGAGTCCTTGCCTTCCTGCTCACTGTTGGTTAGTTTCCTTAACATGTGGTCTGAACAAAGTGGAACGGTCAAAGGGGGCGTTAGTGAATAATGCCTTAAGGGGTTCTGGAAATACACAAAAGTGAAGCCAGGCATGCTGTCGGATAGCAATGCCACTGCCTGCCACTCGAGAGGTGGTCTTCACAGTACTGGAGATCAGCCTCATCAAAGCATTTGATAAAGTGAGACTAGACAGCCTCAGAAAGACTAACTTGAGGCTCTCTGCAGGCAAAAACTCTGATGGGAAAGTGGTAAGCTCTGAACCCAAATCCCTCTGAAGCTGGGTAAAGATGGCCAAGGAATTAGTTGCTCTCAGACCAAAAGTAGCTAAGGCAAATGCACACTTTTTTCCAAAACAGTCAACTGCCCAGGACTCCCTGTTCAGGGGCTGGACCAAGGAGCTTTGCTCAGCCAACTCCTTCTTAGTAGGAGCAGCCACCAAGATGGCATCAACATGGACCCCTTTGCTCCAAAAAGACTTAACCATAAGAGGACTGAGGAACTAGTCTGCTTTCTTGGGCACAGGTTCCAACATGTCTGGCTCCCTCCAAGACCTGGCGGCGTTAAGGTCCACAAGCTCAACAGGGGGAAATTCAGGTAGAAAATGGGCCTGATCCAAATGCCATCAGGAACATGGAATCCTCCAAAGACTGGGATGGGGAAGACCATTTGCCTCTGCTTGAGAGCTCCCAGGATTGTCTGTGAAGGCAGACTCCTCAGGCAGAAGTCTGGGGGACCTGCCTCCTTCCTCAAAATCCGTGTCTTCAGTGAGGGACTCTCTGTGGGAGCCCAAGTGCTTTGTTTTACACATTCTCTTCCGAGGGGTTCCTCCAAGATGGGTTCAGGGGAAGACTTAGAAGAGCTGGGCACCCCATGTGGGGCAGTGCCTGTCTGACTGCACTTGCAGGAGGGCTCACTGGATGGATGATGAGGCCTCAGCACCCAATCCTGAGAAAGGCTGTGGAGGACCTTGAAGAGTAAGAGAGGAAACTGCCAAAATGGAGAAGGTCCTCTCTACTACCTGGAAGGCCTACTGACTGGACGAAACCCCCCTGATACCCAGCAGCCAGGGACACCTGGGAAGGGACCCCACTGCAGCCCCAAAGCCCCTAAATATCGGCCCTGAGCTGTCCAGAGCTGAAGCCCCGAAAGGGAAGGGAGTGTTCCAAAAAATCTGGACCCAAACCCACCCCTAGGGAAGTCGCACCAACCCCTCACAGAAAATCTCCATGCTAGTCTGAGGACTGTGGAACAGAACCAGCCAGGGACCATGACCGTATTGAGAAGGGGAGTGCCAGACACCATCGGCCTCTCACTAGAAATCTCCTGGTCCTGACATTCCAAAACCTGTTGGATTGGAAGAGGATAGTGGAGACCTGTTGATGGGCAGGGGACGGCAGCAAGCCTAACTTGATCTGGGCCTTGAGGAAACATCATCTTATCCATGTACGAGGCAAGATAACTTCTGGAGGATCTGAACAAATCTAAAGAGTGGCCAGATCTTGCTGGGGATCCAACCCTGGATCCCATAAGTCCTCTGGCCCTGAGAAGGCGATCAGCTCAGACAACTTGGATCTGAACTCCTGGCAGACCAAGAAGGGGAACCCTCAATGACAACAGGATCTAATGGAACTGTCGAATCCAACAACTTGGGAAGATACGAAGGTTTAGAAGCCGTACTGGATGGCTCTGACAAACTGGTCAGATCCAGGGACAGCTTGCTTCTACTCAGATACGAGGGCCGCCAATCTGCTGAGGCCTTGGATCCAAGAGTCTGATCCAAAGCTCTCAGAAAGAGGACCTTAGATCCAAAGCCAAAGAGGTTGTGCTCGATCTGGGGATCTGTGATGAGAGGCTCGGCTCTCTGGCTCCTGGACCGCCTATTTTGATATGATAGTACAGGTCCTGGAGATCCACACAGCACATGCAGTCATTCTTGTGCAGGAGGGGCACAATAGATTGTACTGTGACCATCCAAAACTTCAATTTCTTGACTGATGGGTTTAACTGACTCGGGTTCAGAATATGATGGTGGCCTCCCATTCTCTTGGGTAACAAAAAGAAGCAGGAGCAAGTTCTGGATCCTCTCTCTCCTGTGGGTACCTTTTGGATGTTTTTTTGGATGAGGTTGGTGACCTCAAGATGGTCCAACTCTCTCTGACTGGGTGGCACATCTGGGAGAGTTCTGCTTCTTGGTGGGGTATATGAAAAGGGAATGTAGCAGCCCCTGGATATGACTCTTCGCAACCACTGATGGTTCGTGATGTTCGACTAGGCTAAAGGGTTAAAGTCAACCAACCTCCAACTGCCTCCAGGGAGGGACAATCTGGTAATGCCTCAGGGGTGGTGCTGGAAGGGATTCTCACAGAACAGCTCCTGGAACCCTGGTTTTGCCGGCCTCTTCTGCCCCTAGGGTGGCGTCAACCACTGAAACCTCCCCTCCATCCCCTTTAAGAGAAATCTTCTTGAGCTTCCTGAAAGGAAGACTGTGACTTGCGGAACCACATTTTCCTGTTCCCCTTTTGGGTCTTGGAGAAGGATCTTTGGGGGTGGAGAATTTGATCCTTACAGCTGACAGTGTCTTCCCCTCTTGCTCACTGCGGATCAAAGCTTCCTTAACACTTGGTCCACAAAGAGTGGAATCTTTGAATGGAGCACTGGTGAATGATGCTTTAAAGACCTCTTCAAATCCCCATAAATGCAGCCAGTCATGACCCCTGTACCTGCCGCCCATGAAGAACCCTCTGCAGCATTGGATAATAACCTCATGGATGAATTGGCTATTGACACAAGAGTGGCCATCTTTGGAGAAATGCACTTAAAGTCCTCTGCAGGCAAGGATTCTGAGAGGGAGGTGGTGAGCTCCTTTATCAAATCCCTCTGGAGACAAGTAAAATGAGTCAAGTAATTCAGAGCTGGCAGGCTGGAAGATGCCGATACAAACACCCGCTTTCCAAATCTGTCCAATGTCTCTCGATTGGGAGGATGGACAGATGAACTCTGTTCTGCCACCTCTTTCTTTCTGGCGGCAGCTACTACAATCTCATCAACTGAAACTGCCTTGGACCAAATTTGTCTGCTCTTTTGGGTACTGGCTCAACTGTATCGGGTTCTTTCCATGGCCAACCCAAGAGGCAGATGGGGCTGCACAGAAAGCCTCCAGTAACACAGCTTCCTCAGATGATGGGGGCTGGGCAGACCAACCACCCTTGGCCTTGAGAATCTCCAGTACGTCTCCAAAGGAGATGTCATCAGGCAGTGTCCTTGAGGACACATTCCCTTTATCAACATCAGTGTCCTCCATGAGAGACTCCATCAGGGAGTCCAGATGCCTCTTCTTACATGTTCTCTTCCAAGGCACTTCCTCCACAGGAGGCTCAGGGGAAGAGTCTGAAGAGGAAGGGGCCCTTACTGGGGAACCCCCCCCCACTAGAGGCTAGATCAGATGGGTTGACCGGGACCAGAATGAGGGGGTTCAGTCAAATTCTGGGCTGGGTTGGGGCATGGTGAGCATGGGAGGCCACTCTGGTAGGAGAGAGGGAGTTTTCCACTACCTGGAATGTGGAGGGACTGGATGAGGCCTCACCAGAACCTCCAACCCTCCAGATAGTTCCGGTCCAGAGCTATTAAGCTCCGAAGCACAGAGAGGCAGGGAATGGTCCCGAAAGGCCCAGACTTGAACCAGCACCCACAGACTTTGGGGAGACAACCCAGACCGGTGGTCTAGTCTGTCCCAGGGGAAGGAGAGCAGAGCTGACCACAGACTCTGATGGGGCAGGAATAAGAGAGATCACAGAAACCCTCACTGCCTTCCAGCTAGGTGCAGGCTCCCCCAAGTCCAAACTCTGGTAGTACAGATGAGGAGAAAGAAGCTGGGGAGTGGGAGAAGGTTCCCCAATCCTGTAGGCAGGGGAAGACAAGAGCCCCAGTTCAGTTTGAGCCCTCAAGAAGGACCGCATCATCCTGTCCATATCAGAGGGGAAGATGCTCCTGGAGGATCAGGAGGAAACAAAGGACCTAGCCAGAGACCGGTGTCGAGACCAAGACAGCCTTCGCTGGTCCGGGGAACAGGTCTTATGTGGAGGAGAAAATAAATTATCCCCTCCAGCAGGATCCAAAGGAAGGCCCTCGATCAGGATGGAATCCTGTAATGGATCAGAGGAAACAGAAGGGCCCAAGGAAACCGTTCTCGCACCCCTCAGATCTAAAAGGAGCAGATCTGTGGCAGGTCTGCTTTGGCTAGGAGGCCTTAGACTTAGGAGGCAACCCTGAAGCCCTCGGATCCGAAAGGCTGGGAGCGGAAGCCCTGGATCCAGGAGTTGACTCTCTAGAAGTTCTTGGATCAGAGGCCCTTAGATCCAACACTGCCACAGCTGGAGTCCGAGCCGGGGATCTGGGATCCACCAGTCTAGGTTTCTTAGAGGTAACCTCTCCCAAGGAAGATTTCCTCTCATGTCTAGAGGGTCCTGACTTGGAGGAGGATTCCTTAACCAAGGGGCCCCCCCGAATCAATCCTTTTACAAGGAGTTTGTTACGACGGTCAACCAGGGCCCTGTGGTTGAATGCAACACAAATGCTGCATTCAATCTCCAGTTGGCCAGCGTGGAAAGAGTAGAGGCACTCCTCATGTGAGTCGGAAAAAGGCATCTTCTGACCACATAAGGAGTACCTCTTGAACCCGAAAGGCTTTTCTGACACAGGTGCAACCAAAGGGTAGGGACCAAAGAAGAGAAGAGTCGAAGAAAACCAAGCTTGTAATCAAAATCCCGGAGATCTGTTCAGAAACTAAACAATGAACTACTAGAAAACTATTAATAAAATGATCACTAAACTCTTAAGATATTAATAAAATAACTATAAAACTGAAGGGGCAGACAAGAAAGGGGGTTCCTAATTCACTAACCTGGTCAACAGAAAAGGGCGCCAAAAAGAAAACAAAACAAGTGATGACACAGACAAAACAATCAATGGGATGGGAAAAAAACACTAACTAGACTACAAAACTAGAACTTAAGAGGGAAAAAGTGCCAAGAGAAACCCAAATTAGAAGAGTTACTTACAGAAAATATGAGGAGCTGAGCTATCCGTGTCTGATCAACTAAAGAAGCAAATGAGATGATGGGGGGGGGGGTTAGAGAGCAGCAGTGCATTATGGGAGGGGAGGAGCTTGAGCTAAGCTGTTGTTTAATGTACAGGCTTGGATCCGATTTCTGATACTAGACCCATAAGTGATGAATGGTGACTAGGATAACATCTGATCGATCTATTAACTGGAACATTTTTTCCTTGATTTAATGAGGTCATTCAATACAGTTGACTACAATTTGTCAACAAATTGGCTTATTATATATTTTCCAAATAAGTAATCTCAAGATTCTCAATGAAAAATGGATTGGCTGAAGTACGGTAAAGGCTTAATAGTGAAATATATGAAAAGCACCATGTCAGTTTAATTTTCAAAACTTTTGATCCTACATTTGAATTAACTTATAAAATTTAAAATGAAAAAAAAAAGCTCTCTCTTGGTGAATGGAAAAAATGTTAAATTTTTTTATTAGATTAAGAATGGGTTGTGGGTATTTTCTCTTTTTAAAACTATGGTTTCTCTTTCAGATGCATTTGTTTTCAAAAGGAAGTGGAACATAATACATCTTACAAGTTACATAATACAAGCTGGCAGTGCCATGATTGCTCCCCAGGCTAGTGAAAGCGGATAACATATGCATACTAAATCTAGAGCAATTTATAATAGTTTTTCAATCTTACTCACAAACACTGGCTAATCTACAATGTATGTACTGTACCTGTGTACTATGTATGTATTCCACCTACATTCCAAAGTTCAGCTGTACACCACAAAACTATTACTTACCTTTATTTTTAAAATTAATATCTTTTTTGATTGTTCTCTCCACTGTAACTGTTTGTGCCGCATGCCACTGTAAAAACATGTCTCTTCTAATTTGTGTGTATACTGATTATGTCTAAATAACTAAATGTGTCTAATTTTTTCTTTGTGGAGCTTTTCTCCCCGGGCCTCTGCTGAAAAAGGGCCTTTTCGGCTCAGACACCCCCGGTTAACAAATGTAAAATAAAATAAATAAAATAAATCTGCACTGCGGCAACATACCTCTCAAATGTAGAGTTCTGCAGAATGTCCAGATTTTGGCCTCGTATGTTTGGTCCTTTTTTCATAAAAATTGTGTTTTTCTAGCAAATTAGTGGCAACTTATTAAAGACTGAAGTTAGAAAATGACAGACATTTGTATTTCAGACTTCATATCCTTCAGAACATTCATGCCAAATCAAAACCTGTTATTCCACCAACTTTCTAAGTTTGTAAGAGCAATGCTTAAAAACTGTCCACATTTTGAGCCTTTGTCCCACTTTTATGGCTTTGTCCATATTTTCAGCTCTAAGAGGTTGGGAGATATGTAACCATCCCTAGCATTTTTGAAAGTATATACAAGGCACTTGTACAGAAAACAAAAACACACCAAGAATCCTATTAATTCCAGCTACATGATTAGGGATTTTTTAGGGATGAGCTACGACTCATAAAAGCATATATTTCAGGTACACTCTCCAGTCCAGCTGGTGAACCTGGGTATCCCTGAGACAATGTTACAACTGCCTCATGTACACAGACAACCCTCTCCTCCCACCACAAAACATTAACATTTGTGAGAGATACAATTAAATAGCTAAATTGGAAGCTAAGCTCTCTCCACCAAAGACTGGAACAGGCAGTCATGAGGAGAAGGTTAACACCTGTACCACACCTCCAGCCTCATACAGACTTACTAAACCAGCACTGGCAAAAAATACACAAATACACAAAATCGTACTCGGAGGCTCTAAATAAAAACCTGCAAAAGCATCACAGACCTCCAAAGCAGACACCCCAAAAAACTGCACCGCCCGTCACAAACCAGACAACACACAAAACATAAAATCAGTGTGCCGCACAATCACAGCCTTTAAGGCAAAATAACATACCTAACACACTAGTAATAGGCGACTATAGTCAGGCACACTGACGTCCCATTCACTAGGCTGGACAAGGAGAAGGTTACTGTTGGCTGCCTGTCGGGAGCCAGACTCTGCCACAACACAAGCACTCAGGTCACTCCAGAACAAGTACAAATATGACTCTGTCATTGTCCATGTTGGTGTGAATGACCTGAGATGTACCTCCCTAGACTACACGGAAAGAGATATGGAAGAGCTCTCTGATCCTGTAGCCCAGGGCGGGTATGACCCTGACCCTGAGTAGCACCCTGCCCTCACCAAGAATACAACCACAGTATAAAGAAAAAATCATCAATTTCAACAATTGGCTAAGCTTCTGGTGTCATTCAAAGGGGATCCAGTGTCTGTCAGCCTGGGATGACATGCTTGACAAACCTCGTTGCTTCGCAAGAGATGGCTTGCACCGGTCACCCCTAGGCTTTCGAATACTGGCCAAGGCTCTGGCTTGCCCCCATAGTGCCTTTTTTAGGCAAGGCTCAAAAGTCAAACCCACCTCCGTAAACAGTACAGATAAAGAAATGAGGGTTATGCTACTCAACGCCAGGAGTTTAAATCTCAAAATGCACATGCTTGAAGCACTCCTCAGTATGGAGAATGTCGATATCTGTGCAGTAACTGAAACTTGGTTCAAGGCTCCACAGAGCACCACATCACTACTGGGCTATAACTCATACCACATATTTTGGCCACAGAACATGGACCGAAACACAAAAGGAGGGGGTGTATCCATATTCAAGGATGCCTACACCTCCAGGTTAGTGGCGCAGCATGATACCTCCAAGATCATCCATGTGAACTAACATCAGGCAAATCTGCAATGCAAATTGTGGCCTGTTACAGATCACCCTCCATGACCAGGACCACCACTCCACCTTTCTGGAGACGCTGGAAAACATGAAGGACCTACCGAGCACCCTGATATTGGGCAATTTCAATTACCCTAGCATTAACTGGGAAAACTACTCAAGTACTAACTCCCAGGTCCAGCGCTTCCTGTAATTTATCAACTCAAATGCCCTGGATCAGCTGTTAAACTCCCCTACCAGAGGTGAAAACATATTGGACCTGGTCATCACCAGCATGGGCGACAGGTGTTCCACACCGGAGGTCAACCCGTCACTGGTTAGATCAGGCCATAAACTAATCACTCTGGATGTCCACACCACACTACCACCTCCAACCAAGGAAACCACAGTGAAAAACTTTTCTATAGCAAACTTCACCTTACTTAAGATAGAGGTGGTAAGTTTCACAGCCCCCACGCTAAAGGATAACAGTGTCCAAGATGCAGGAACCTTTACAAATGCACTCTATGAGCACCTACAAGGATGCATGGATCGTGCCATCCCTAGCAAAACCAAGACTCACTCCCTAAGAGAAGGAAACCAGTTTGGTGGACCCCTGCCATAAACAGGTTATACAATAGGAGGAAACTAGTTCAGAAAAAAGCAAATCCCAAGAAGGAAAGACATCCCTGATCAGTATCGGTAAGAAACTAAGGTCCCTCATAAAATCCTCCAAGGCTAACTTTGAAAGAAAAATAGCCAAGGATTCTAAAGATAACCACAAAGTCTTCTTTAGCTATGTCAAGAAGTGGCAACTCGCAGATATGCTCTGAGCTAGTGCAAAATAGCACAAAATATACTGAACCCACTGATACTGCCAACATCCTGGTAGATAGATTCAGTGCAAACTTCACCCCCCACCCCCAAAAGGACCCACAACAATACCAGAAAAGTGTAGTGTCCCAAAAATCACAAACACGCAGGTGAAAACAGCCCTTTCAAAAGTCAAAAGCATAGCGTCAATGGGGCCAGATGGTGTCCCCACGTTGCACCTTGCACGAACTACAAGAACAAACTAACCCCCCACCCTAAACACACTGTTCAACCTCAGCCTCTCCACAGGCTACATGCCCATAGAATGGCACACAGCAACAGTTATTCTGCTCCACAAAGGAGGGGCTACAACTGACCCTGGGTAACTATCGCCCCATAAGCCTGACTAGCCTGGTCTGCAAGGCTATGGAGCACATCATCATGGAACTCATTTCAAAGACATTGGGAACCTCCAAACACTTGAACTGACCCAGTTCGGCTTTAAGGGCAGATCATGCCTACTAAAACTGGTTGACTTCTTTGAGACAGTCACCAAGGCCATAGATGAGGGGAAGGCAGTTCACACAGCCTACCTTGACCTTGCCAAGGCTTTTGACATTATTCCCCACTCGGGAATTATAGAAAAACTCACCAGCCTGAACATAAACCCTTACGTCACGAGACGGGTTGCCAACTGGCTTACAGACAGAACTCACACGATAAGAATAGCAGGCTCCAGGTCCAACTCTAATCCAGTCACAAGTGGTGTCCCACAAGGCTCTGTCCTGGGACCCCTACTGTTTGGCATATACTTCTCAGAAGTACAGGCAAACACAGGAGGACTATGGCTAACCAAGTTCACCAATGACTGCAAACTGGGAGCCATAACTGACTCTCCGACTGACACGGACATTCTCCAAAAGGGCCTTACTGAGACGGACACCTGGTGTCAAAGTCATGGTCTCAAACTAATTGCCAAAAATGCATAGTCACCCCATTTGGGAAAAACAAAACACCCATGAATTACCACATAGGTGACAGCCCCCTTAATACAGAAGAGTAAATAAGAGATCTGGGGACCCAGGTAGACAGTAATCTCTCCTTTGACAATCATATTGCCAAAGTAGTTAGGAAATCCTACTATGTGGCCCATCTAATTACTAAAGGGTTCACATCTAGAAATAAAGAGGTTATTGTCCCCCTCTACTCGTCACTCATCAGACCCATCATAGAGTACAATGCCCCATTTGGGATGTACCTCACAAGACACTTCCAACAGCTGGAAAGACCACAAAAGTACCTCACCATGAGGATTACTGGCCTCAAACATATGTCCTATGCGGCCCGACTGGAAAAACTCCAGCTGTACTCAGTGGCATATCGCTTACTCAGAGGTGATCTCTGCCTGACTTACAAAGCCATGTCCAACTCAGAATTGATGGACATGCTCCACCTAAAGAAATCCAAGTCACTGCGAGCCACTCGCTCTAGTGAGCTAAACCGTGCCACAACAATAAATCGAACATGCTGGAGGGATAGATTCCTGTCACAGAGACTCCCTATGCTTTGTAACAAAATTCCTAACTACATTAGGCAGAGCCCCTCACTAACACTCAAGAGAAACCTTGACAAGTGGATGGGTAACAGAAAATACACCCCTGGGATCACTTCATTGGCTCTTCTTGACAGAGGCTCAGTTAATTAATCAATAGGGTGGCAAAAGCTGACGCACTCTGGCTAGGCTTATGAATGCCCTCGGGCAGATAGCCTAGTACCCACCTATGAACCTATATCTGTCTATAAACAGATGCTTGAAGCAGGGAATGCAGCTAGTGCTAGGCCATGTATTGTGCATTACAGAGAATCATAATTTTAGAAAAGCAAGAACTTTTCTCACTACAGACGCAGTGGGGTATACAGACAGAACTCACACGATAAGAATAGCAGGCTCCAGGTCCAACTACTATTTTTACTACATGGAATCCAGAGAGAGTTAGAAATTTTAGTTCAGAAACCTGGTTTCTTATACATGCATTTGAAAAATCAAGAGGTCATGACTACTGGATTGAAGGGTGGCCCTACAATACGCTAAACAGAATGCATGGGTTCAAAACACTGGCATAGTACATTTGTGCAAATATCTCAAAGCAAAAGACTGAAACATGGTAGGTATTAAAGGAACACACCATATATACATGTGTACAAAATAGGTTGTATTGTTTATACATGCATCTCTGATTAGTACCCCTATATCAAAAATGGACATTCAAAATGTATACATGTAATGCTCATGTATATATGCTCATATGAGGGACACCAATAATGCTCTGACAAATTATTACATGTCTTTTCTGCATACACATTTAGCTTTATTGTTTTAGTTGTGGAGAGAGCTGATCTGTGGAGCAGGCTTGCAGAGAATGATTCATTATGCATTTTTAAGTGTTTAGATACCAAACACTGCAGCATGCATTAAAACCTGTCTCTGTACATAGTTTCTCTTTCTCGTGCAAAATTTTTTTGATTTTATTTGCATTCTTTTTAGCCCTCGTGTTACCCCTGCCATGAGTCTTGAGACAGGTGGCCCATTTTAATTTAGGCAAACCTCATCCTCTCTCTACCCATTATTTAAGATAACTGCCTGTCTATTGGGGTGAGAGGCAGGGCATTATACATTCAGTTAAGAGTGTGGAGCTTTTGGTGACAAGTAAAGGAGACTACGTGGAGTGCAATAATGTACACTGTGCTGAATAGTGCACCCATTCACTCTTCCCTACAGGAATGAACAGCCAGGAAATACCCACTGGTGTCCATTCAGAAAGCATCCTACAGTAAGCAGAAACCCCATCCCCTTCACCCCATGGAGACAGAGTCAAGAAACCTCACCCCCACACTCCCTGTCTCAGCTACTAATCAAATTCAGACGGTCTGGCTCAGACTTATTTTTAAGTTGAGTATTTTTAGCTGATGACCTAATCTGAAGCTATTTTTCATTTAGTACAATAAAGAGACACTGCAGTCCTGATATGGGAAACTGCAGCTGTGCCTTTTACATTAAACCTGAAATTCACAGGCAATCTACAGTTTCTTCTGTAACTTATCTGAATGTTGGAGACATTAACTATAAATAAAGGAGAATGTGGGAGAGGTGCATCTTAACCTATCAGCAATAATGATAAAATGAAAACTGGCATGAATACATTAAAAGTCTTGTACAGAACTAAAAGCTGTTTGAAATATACCTTAAATAAACATGCCCAAAGTGGGAAGGATTCAAAGGAATCCAAGAAACACAGATTGAACGCTTTTCTCCTCCTCTTTAGTGATAATGTAGTAGCTTAGCTGAATACAGGGGTAACACTTCTTATTCAAGATCATTTCCCCTGCTTACACTCTGTGCTTTAGCTGCTAACATATGCATCTTTCAAGCAATATGTCATTGCTGGTATATACAAATCCCTGTCCTGGATGTAGGACTGTAGAGTAAAGAAAACATGTTTAATTCACGTCAAATGTTAACTGATTGCAATTATGTAAATCCATTTCTGCAAACAAACAAAATGTTTATTAAAACACCACTATTACAAAGCCTAACAAGCTGTAGAGAAAAATACAATTTCAAAGACAAAATATGGGAAATAGGCAATGTGGTACACAAACAGTGTTGCTGTGTTGTTGCTTTTATGTAGAACCTTGCAGAAGCATGTATCATTTTAACCACAATGTCTTTCATATGTTCTGCTCATCACTCTTCCTGGTAGCCTCACTCCCAACAGCTCAGTTTATGTCAGTGTTCATAGCTTAATAATAGGCTACTGATCTGGTGGATCATTTACAGCCTAGGCACAAGATCCCAGTTTGTACATACCCATTGATGTGAACAGTTAATAGCTTGTTTCAATCCCTTTCAATGAGAGCTTGAGGGGACAGGCCCAAGGTGTATTTACGATTATATATCCATTTGTACAGGATGTGCTTACAGGGTTAGGGAGCTACTTTTCTTTACATCTAAGGGAAGTCTAATCCATAAAATAGGAATTCTATGGGACATATAGCTATCTCATTGGAAAGTCCTACTTGTATTTCACTGGAAGTTTAGCTCTCTTGATCAAGGATGTTATTTTGGGGATGTGCAGGTTATCACATAAGGCTGGATCCTTCGAGGCTCTGCAGACTAGACAGACAGCCTGCAGAAAACAGAAGAGACCGGTGTAGCACAAGGAAGACTGACTGACTTAATGAGGAAAAGTACAGTTGTGTAAGTAAACTTAACACAACATCAGATGTTCAAATGATCACTGCTGCAGTAGTCTTAGCTATATGGGTTATATCCTGCATAGCAGATAACAGCTGGCCAGCTTCCAAGGCATCCTCAAAATATTAGTCAGCTTAAGCTGAGCTGACTAAAATGAAAGGTTTGTGTGCCAAACCCTTCAGAGCTTTCATGCAAACACAGAGGGGGAGACTGAGCCCTAAAATGACATTCCTAGGAACAAAAAAGGTCCACACCTTGGTATAAAAAACACAAAAAAAGGGGGAGGATAGGAGAGAGAAACTATGCAGCAGTTGTATATGTTAATCATACTGATCACTGCTGCAGTTTCCTTAGCTATATGGGTAAATTACCATAGCTTACTGCATTTGTGAGGTGGAAAGGAAAGGCCCAAGAGCACCTGGAGAATGTCCCTAAGCAAAGCCTGATAGAGGAGGAATCAAGCTTGTAGTGTCTTGTAAATGTATAGTGGACCAAGTTGCTGTTTCTTGAATATTTGTAGAATCCAACCCTTTCCAAAAAGCCAAGGCCCTGGAAGAGACGGCCTTAACCCTGACTACAGAATTTTGTTGCAATGAGAATAAACTATAGGTAATAGCATGAGAACAATTTGGAAACTGTCTGCTTTGATATTCGTTGTCCCTTCTTACCTTCACAAGAAATGAACGGATTAGATTGATCTGAAAGATTTACTTCTGTTAAGATAGTACCAGAGTTGTCTGACATCCAAGGTGTGGAGTATACTCTCTCTCATTTTTAAGTTCAGAAAAGAAAAAGTAAATTTAGATACTACTTTAGGCATACAAGATTATTAGTTCTCTAATAAACCCTGTTTCTGTGGAAAATAAGATAGGGTTGACACTCCAAGAGCATGCAACTCGGATACCCCTCTTGCGGAGGTCGGTGCAGTCAGTAAAACAGTTTTCCATGTTAAGAACCTCAAGACAGACACATTAACTGGTTCAGATGGAGCAAGTGTTCACTTCTACAACAAAAAAATAATTTATTTTTATCTTACATTTCTTTAACGGGAGTGTCCGACTGGGCCAGAGCCCTTTTTCAGGAGAGGCCCAGGTAGAAAAGCTCCAGTACAAAAAAATATATAGTTTTGACAAATACAGAGACATTCAAAATACAATTTTTTTTTTTTTACAGAAATCTTTACAAATATAGAGATGACTACTAACTGATCACGTAAAAATAATGTAGTTAATAAAATAGATGGCTGCTACAGTTAACATCAAATGTTAAGTAATGCTCCAGAGTATAAAAGGCAGCATAAATGCAACATGAAAGTCATGTGGGGGTCTTCTGACATTAAACACATACAGCTGAGATTGTATGCATTAGTCAAGAATTATTTATAATACAACTTATATATCATCAGTTGTTTTTGACAGAAATCAATGTTATAATAAAGGAGAATACAGAGGAGAAATGGAAGTAGGAAAGTAGAAAGGCTGTATGGAGAAGGAAAGAAGTCTAGTAGTAGGGTTTAGTGAGTTAAGAATAGGTTACAGGTTCTAAGGGAGGGATCAATTACATTCACCCAGTTGTTGTACAGGAGCAAAGATGATCCCTGAGTAGTACCTTAAATTTGGAGGTATTCAACGTGTTTAGTATGTGTTGAGAGATGAAACTCCATCTTCTGGATATCTGGTTAGAGAATAGGGAATAACAAAGTTACAGCCAGAACTGCTGACTTTTAATACGCTTGTCAGAGGATCTTTGTGTTCTACAGTTAGTGCAAGTTTGAACCAAGTCTTTGAATGCATGGCAGTTTTCAAGTTGGTAAAAGATGGACTGGGCAATAGTTAGCTGGTACAACGATAGTAGATTGAGCAGTTAGATCCAGTTTTGTTTACACAGAGCAGTGCAATGGTGTGATCTTTAAGGATGGTTCATAACAAATCTGGTTATTTTATTGTAACAAGCTTCTAATTTGTTTAAGTCAGACTTTCTGAGGTTAGTAAAAATAGGAGATGGATACAGAAGGGTGGAGTGTCAAGTGGCTATGACATGTCTGGTGGTGTTGGTAAGGTAAGACTTGGTTCTGTAAAGTGAGCCAAGTTTGATGTAAATATTTTTCATCATCTGGGCTGTGTATCAAATTTTAGGCAGCTATCGATTGTGACCCCAAAGAGTGGTGTGTGTTCAACTGGTTCAACTTTGGTTATATTAGAAGAGTGAATTATAAAGGGGGGAAGGTAATCACTGTTTTTTTGGATTAAGTATTAGTTGGAGAGATGGCTTTCAATGTCTAGGATGGACATTTTTTTCCTAAGAGTTCAGGAAGGGAAGAAGCTGAACATATTATGGAGGAGTCATCAAGATATTGAATGATGGAGGCTTGGTGGGTGGTAGTGCAGAGTTTCTTAGTAAATATGGTAAAAAGCAGTGGACATAGGATTGAACCCTGTGGGATACCAACTGTGATAGGT
The DNA here is from genome assembly GCF_019279795.1 of Protopterus annectens. Classification (NCBI taxonomy): domain Eukaryota; kingdom Metazoa; phylum Chordata; order Ceratodontiformes; family Protopteridae; genus Protopterus; species Protopterus annectens. Next base: position 765,634,075 of record NC_056745.1, on the reverse strand, counting down.
AGTAGGGGAGAGAGCTCATTTAGCTAGTTGACTGCTGTTGGGAGTCTTAAGTAGCTGTGAAACCAAGATAGGGCTGGTTGTGTGAGATTTATGGATGCTAGTTCATAGAGTAGTTTTTGGTGGGATACTGTGTTGAATACTTTTGACATGTCGAGGAAGATGGAAGAGACTATTTGGCCAGCATTTCTGAGTTGGTTGATGGTAATGGTAATATTTATCACAGCAGTAGTGGTACTGTGTTCGGGTCTGAAACCATGTTGGGAATTAGTGAGAAGGTTATTTTTTAGTAGATATTCAAGGAGTTGTGTATGCATTTTTCAAGAATTTTGACTAGTGAAGAAAGTATAGCAATTGGTCTGTAGTTAGAGAAGTCATTTGAGGTGCCACCTTTGTGCAAGGGGATAAGACATTTTCCAAAGTTTGGGGATGTGTTACTTAGAAATTGGCCCGATTGATTAGGATAGATACGGAATAACAGATGGCATCTGCTGCTGTTCTAAGATATTCATTAGGGACCAGGTCAGCAGCAAGGGATATGGGCTTTAATTTACTGAAAAGTTTTTGTATGGTGCTAGTTTGTTTTGGTTTGATAAAGAAGTGAGGCTAGGTACTGATCATGTAGGAACTCTTAGGGAAGTGCTGGTATCATTTTATTATGAGGGATAGTACGGAGTTTATGAAGTCTGACAAATTGGGAAGCAATGTTATCTGTGGAATTAGATGTAGTAGGTGATGAAGTAGTAGAAGTTATTTGGTGTTTTTGTTGGACTGAGCTATAATGTTGCTTTTTTGTTGTCCTTGATGTGTTTTTTGGCTACATTTCTTAACTGCTGATAAGTGATTAGGGAGGCTTGATTTTTGGTCACTTGATACTGAGACCATATTCGATCTCTCTATTTGAGGAGTTGCTTGGTGTCTTAAGTTAACCATAGTAGACTTTTGACTTCACATAGGTTTTCCTAAGGGGTGCAAGTTTATCGAAGATATTGAGGAATGTTGAACTGCCGAGTTTAAGTGTAGATATTTTATTGGGGACCAGTCACAATTTAGTACTAGGGATATGAAGATTTCAGAGGTACGTGGGTAGATGATCACTAAGACTGTCTGGGAGACAGCCATAGTGGTGACAGAGGGAGGGCCTGTTTGTTAATATCCAGTCTAGGATTGAATGCTTGTTATTATTTTTATCTATTCTTGTTGGGGAGTTAAGTATTTGTCAGAAACCATAGAGGTTAATAAAGTTTAAAGGATTTTCTGAAGAGCAAGTGTACTAGTCTAGATTGAAATCCCCCATTATAATATTTTCCTGATTAAATGGGGAAACTGACCGACAGAAAAGGTTTTCAACTATGGAAGGGTTATTATCTGGGGGGGATATAAGTTACTATAATTATGCTTTTTTGGCGTTTAACTGGAGACAGAAGATTAGTATTTCTGAATTTAAGAGGTCTGTGGGTTTGCAGTCAACGCATTCCAGTTTTAATGCATCTTTGTACATAATGGCTATGCCACCACCACATTTTTGTGTCCTGTCAAGTCTGTGAAGGTTATAGCCTTGTGTTAAGATTTTGGTATAATTTATGTGGGGTTTGAACCAGGTTTCAGTAAGGATTACTAAATATGGAAAGTATAGGTCAATGGTTGTATGAAATTCGTGAATTTTATTTAGGATTCTCCTTAAATTCATGTTTATTATTAGAAGGTTAGAATTATTGTGTGCTGGAATACTGATGTATGTGGGAGCTTGATATGAAGTGAGGAGGCTGTGTGTTGTTGGGTCTGAAGACCTGGATTGGGATGTTTGTCCCTGCTTATTTTAAGTTGAGTTAATTTGAACAGGAAATAGGTGAGAGATTCTGAGTTCAATTCTAGTGTATTTGGGTTCAATTCTAGTGTATTTGCGGTGTAGATTTGTCAATGCATGTCAGTAAGTGCATCTAAAATGTAAGAGTTCTGTGTTTGGGTTATTATAGAAGTTTGGTGATATGACAATGTTTGTAAAAGTGGTGAAATGGTGACTGGGTTTGTTGTAATTACTTGTGATGTACTTGTCGTGGAAGGAGGTACTATGGTAAGATAAAGCGAAGGATAGCTGTGTGTAGCAGTAGCATAGTTATTGGTATTATAGTAGATTAAGGTAGTGTCAGAAAGGGAGGGATTTTTTAGGTCAATAGGCAGGGGTTAAGAAGATTTCACTGGAATACAATGTGATAGGTCTATATGGGGATGATATAAAAATGTCACTATGTTGTGATACAATTGCTCCTGATGTGGGGAGTTACGATAGGATGGTTTAAAATAGTTGCGATCAGGTAAGCAGGTGAAGGATGTGGTTAAATGGTTAATTAAGATCTCAAAAGAGGGGATCAAGGGTTTTCCTGGAGGCCTCTTATTGGAAACTGTTTCAAAAACATTTTGACGTGAGAATGCATAGAAAAAGGATCCATGGGAAGACATGCTGAAATAGCCAATAAATGAACCTTGGAGGAGGAGTACAAAGGCCATAGAATATTAACTCAAATATTGTAAAAACAGAAAAACAGTATACCTCAATGGGTGCTGGTTATGCTGTTGGCACCATCTACAAAACCTTTTCCATTTGCCAATATATGATTTTATAGTAGCAGGCTTTGTCTCCATAGGTAGCTGTTGTACATACTCAGCAAACAGGTGCCAAAGGGAATTAAGACATGATCATCCGGGCAATCATTTGAAGTTGACTGGGGTCGGGATGTATAAATCACCCCTGATCTTGTGAGAGTACATTCATTCACTGATGAAGTTTGTGGCAACTGGATACAGACATTTCAAAAAGAAGGAAGAACCATTGTTGCCTGGGCCAGAAGGGAGTCACTGAATGATCTTGAAGGATTTCTTCTGAATCTTCAGAAGTACCCTGGATATCAGTGGAAAGGTTGGAAAATCATACATGAAGGAACTTCCTGTCAAATGAAAGGAAAATACAACTGTCTTCCAGGCCTTCTTGCATGGCTTCCTGGAGCAGACTCTTGAAAGATGACGGGTGTACTTGAACTCCCCATAGATGGTTCATATCTTGGAAGACCCTGATCAAGTTTCTATTTGTGAGTCTCCTGGTTAGCTTGTCTGTGACACAATTTTGCTCTGTTGGGATGTAGGATGTCTCTAGAGCGAGACTGTACTGTGAAACTATATCACAAGCTAACATGGCTAGTCTGCAAACAGGGTAAGTCCTGGTCCCCCCTTACTTGTTGATGTATCACATGACTATGGTACTATGTCAGTAACAACCCTAAGAGGTCCAGGGGACCAAAGATGTTTGAGAGAGTTGAGTGTCTTCATCAGAGCAAGAAGTCCTACACACCTTGCATTTTTATCCCTCCATTTCTCAATGTCTGAGGCATCTATGGTGACAGACTGCTTTGGAGCAGGGCAGACTTGGATTTAGGAAAATCTGCTGTCTCCACTGTTTGATGCCTCTTGACAAAACCCAGCACTGGGATTTAAAAAGACATGGGAATCACAGATACAATGAAAAACCCTGACATATTCCCTCACAGTGACTGAAATCTGAATGGAAAAACTTAGAAACGTATCTAGATATAGCTCTATTTTTTCCTGTGGAAGAAAAGCTCTTTGAAGTGAACTGTCTAGTTGACATCCCAGGACCACAATCCTGTGTGAAGAAGTCAAGAAAGACTTTTGAATGTTCTTGATCTCTCACCCAAGAGAGATTCTTGACACTTTGAAAAAGACTCTGAAAAGTCATCTAAATATGTAAAAATGTGGATAGCCCTGTAGCCTGCAATGAGGTATAACTGGCGCTAGACACTTTGCGAACACTCTTGGTGCAACGGATAGTCCATAAGGGTAAGGCAGAAAATTGATAACGTGATCCAGACACACAAAACCTTAACACCAAAGTCTGGATGAATAGGGATATGATGACCATCTTTTAAATCTAGTGTTATCAGGAAACAAATGAGGAAGATGAGTTAACAGGTTGCAAAGTGATAGCATTCTGAACTTGGGCACTATCAAACAGGTTTAGGAAAGAAATATCCAGAACTGGTCTCCAAGCATTTTCTTTCTTTGACACTAAAACATCTTTAAATAAATACCTTTTTAAACTTTAGAAGGAGATACTGGTTCTCTCATTCCCTGAGACAGCATGTATTGAAGGACATGGGGGAAACAGAGTAGTCTTGTCTGGTGGGTGAGGAATTACTCCGGAAAAGGGGAGTGTTCCTCCCACTGCCATCTGTATCCTTGATGATTGATTAAAACTCATGTGTGTGAAGTTTATCTGTTGCAAGAAAGAAAAGGAGAAATTCAGACTTTCTGGAAGGGAAAAAGGACAGCTACAGGGGGGCATGGTCTCTTAAATAGTCATTCTAACTTGGACTGTCCTTGGTTCTGAGGGGTTCCTGTATTCATTTTGGGACTTCCCTGCCATTTCTTCTTAAACGTCTGTTTACCTACATTTTAGTGAGACTGTATTTTGCTTTTTTTTGCTGAAAATGGATGAAGGCTTGAAGAACTCCTTAGAAAATTTTGAAAAGGAGGGGTGAAAAATTAGACTCCCTGTATCAATTTATCCCTTTCATCAAACTTTTTAATAACCTCAGCAGCAAAGTGACCAAAAACTAAATATCTATCAAACAGAGAATTTAAAATTTAGGAATAGCAACAGTGATACCAAAATTGATAGATATGGATCAGTGTGGTTTTGGGGAGTGGAGGTATACATTTGACAATATTAACAGAACACTGATGATCCAGAGGGAAGCAGAATGTAAGAAAGTAGCAATTGTATTGGTGAATCCTGATGCAGAAAAACATTTGACAGAGTAGACTGGGACTTCATGAGCAGAGCAATGGCAGCATTTGCTTTCCCTGATACAATTATAAGGTTGATTAGAAGAATATATGAGGGGTAAGATGGGCAGGGTCCTCTAAGATAATTTCTGCTTGAGTAGAGCAACCAGGCAGGGCTGTCTGTGTTCCCCTTTGCTGTTTGCATTATATTTAGAACCACTGGCAAAGAAATTAAGGGACTCAGAAATTAAAGGATACAATTGGTATGGTAGTCAGGAAAAGCTGATTCTATTTGCAGATGATATTTTATACCTGAAAAAAAACAGAAAGGGACATTACAGTGTTGTGGAACATTTTAAGACTGTTTCAAATATTCTTGGTATATAATTAATGAAGCTAAAACAAAGGCAATAGCAGTAAATTATGTACCCACACACAAATTGGTCCAGCAATATCCATATTTATGGGGACAAGATAAAATGAAGTATTTAGGAGTATGGATTAGAAATGACTCTTGGTGGCAGCTAAGGATATGTGGGACGAGACTAAATAGAAGATGATACAAAAACTGATGAACTGAAGTTTTTGGTTATATGGATACCAAGATACAAGACATTAAAATGTTTTTAGTCCCTTTAGTCTTATACACAGGTCAGGCATACTTTTATCAACTGGAGAAGTTGTGGATAGCAATTAAAAAAAAAAAAAAAAAAAGGGGTTGAAGGATTTTATCTGGGAATGGAAGACAGCAAGAGTCAAGTGGGATAAGATGATTCTACCAATAGAACATGGCAGACCAGGATTACCTAATTTTAGAGGTATTTTAGAGCAACACAGTTAAGGCTCATACATAGCACATGCAGAAAACTAGAATTCAAAGTCGAAAGGAATGATGCTGACACGGGAAGGAAGCTCAAGAAATAAGGAGAGATTGGCATCTTGGATGCAAACTCTTAAGGAGAGCAACCAAAATCAGAGTATGATATTCATAAAATAGCAGGGAGTATTTTAAGAATCAAACCAGCATGAGAATGGAGAAAAAGAGATTTTTCCCATAGGGATAACTATGATCACAGATACAGATAATAGGCAAGAGGAGCTGGAATTTATTGGAGAAAACTGGCAAAGGAACCAAGGTACTGGGAGCAAATAACTAGAAAGGGAAAGGTAACAGTATGGGAAGAGGCCAAGAATTCATATGGACTGCAGTTTAGAGATTGCCTTTCCTTATCAAGGATTGATATCAGAGTATAGACAAAGAGAAAGAACTAGGGGCTCCTAAATGAAAGACCAGCACTGGTAGAATTTTTAATAGAATCTAGAACAGAAGCTGCCATTAAAAAAGTAGGAATTAGTAAAGCATATAAAATATTGCATGATAATTATAAGAATCAGAGAAGCTTAGAAAGGATTGGGAAGAGAGACTCGATAAGCAATTCGCAAATATACAATGGGGGAATATATGCATATCTGCCAAATATGCAAAGTCTAGAAGATTTAGGATCTTTGCCTGGAAGTGTTTATATAGGTATTTTTATATCCCAAGTAGACTTCAAAGAATTTTTCCTCAGGTGGATAGCAAATGTTGGAGGTGTGATGGGCAAGAGGTAGCTGGGAACATATGTTTTGGGAGTGTAATAAGCTGGCAGATTTTACGCATTCCCTGCAGACCGATCTGTCCGAGATGCTGGGTGAGCAGACTGGATTGGACTGCCTGGAGAGATGATTTTTTTGAGTTATGCTACAGAATCGGAATTGACATAGTAAAGCCTGGCTGAGTTTAATTAAGATGGCTGCCAAAAAAAGCAATTACTAGAAAATGGAAATCAAAGTCTAGACCAACTTTACTAGAAGTAGTGAATATAGAAACAGAGATGAAAACTGGAATTGGGATCTTTAGAAAAGGGAAGGAGCAAACTACATAGGAAAATATGGGAATTGTGGGAATATATGCAGAGCTGGAACAAGGTTGAAGAGACAGGATTTGAATGAGACATACAATACTTAACTGACAATGACTGGATGGTTTACAAGTGATGTATAATGCTTGCAACTACACGTTTCAATGGTGTCTGTGATGTAAACTGCAACTAAAGTTGTATAATTTCATATGTTTTTCATTTATATAAATGTAATATTGCCTTTGTCATATATGAAAATTTAATAAAGATGTTTGGGGGGAAAAACAGAGAATTTAAAATCTATTTTTTTCACATCATTTGGGAGGTTCTGATAATGCAGCCAGCAAACCTCCTCAAAACTGTACCAGTGGCCATAGCCCTGGTAGTAGTATCAACTAAGTCATACACACTGTAAAAAATGAGTTGTGACATTTAAGAAGGAAGAAACGATTTAAAGCAGATTTTCCTCATGAGACTGCAGAGAAAACATTCCTTATACTTTCACAATTAGTCAGAATAAACTTAAACATGCGCCCGAGAAATCACAATTCTGAAAAATCACAGTTGCAGAATTATATACTTTTCCCCTGACTTATCAATAATACTCTCATCCTTATCAGAAAGAGTAGGAAGGAATTAACCAAATATTTAGCAGAAGGGTTAACTAAAGCTGCTGGGTCAGGGTTTGGGATGAGTATATACAAAATGTATAAAATGGAGGAAATTTATGCTTTCTGTCTGCATTTTTAGGGGCAGGAGGTTATCAGGAAAACTGTGGGCAGTGACACATCCTCCAAAGCTGACAATTGGAGGAATGAGTGAAGGTTCTGGAAATTCCTTCTGTAACAGCTCATAGTATTTTTGAAGGACTGAAAAACCAAAGTGTTTTCCTACTGAAAATACTGACACATTCTGGAAATAGTCTCAAAGAAAAAGAAACCCCATAAGGAGAATTAGAAACTGAGCTGTCCTCCGAGACAGAATCACATCTAAGGAGAAAATTCTGTATTTGTCCCTTCATCTTCCTGTCCAGATTCAAAATCTTGAATCCCATCAGGAAGGATGGCATCTCCCTTTTCTTTTACCAGAAGCCACCGTATAAGAAAGATCAAAATCCTGAAATAAAGCCTAAGCCAGACCCAGTAAACTACTCTTTTCCAAGGAAATTTGAGGAAGTTGATGCATGTTTGGTTTCTTTTTAATAGGAAAAATGGGGCCAACAGTATTAATGGGAGCAGCAGCTTCCCAAGGGTTGGGCACAACCCTTCATACCAAACATGGCAGTCTTCCCTATTATCAACTGACAAGAGTGGCTCTACTTTGCCCACTGATGGGACCCTAACAGCTGCAGACGACATGACTAACTCCAGGTCCACAGTTGTCATTGGCACTCCACCAGAGGGATCCAGGTGGAAAGAAGAGTCATCTGAAGTACAACAGTGAGTCACCCACATGCTGCTGAGGCAAATTGCTAGCCTGCAGTGGTGGCAAAGGCTGTGTGCTTAACTTTCTTTTTGTGGTTGGAAACACTGACCGTGGAACCTGTGGTTTTGTTCAATGGTTAAAGTAAAAATGGTGCCTCTTTTCCAGTGAAATCAAGCAGCAGACACCTGTAGTCATTAAGTCACTTTTTTCTTACAAACACAAACTAAAAAGCACTTTAACACACTTTGTCAGCCCTCAATAGTACTTTTTTCCACAGAAAAAATAGTTTTCAACTACTTTAAACAACATTTTATACTGACAGGAAAGAAAAATGCACTCCAGTTTAAAAGTATAGTTAAGTCTCGTGAAAGTCCATTGAAACAAATCCTTAGCTTATAAATAACTTTCCTAATCAGGAAAGTACATTAAAACAATACATCTTTTATGGGGAAGGTTTTTCCAGAAATTTAACTCTTCTGTCCAGTAAAGTAGTTCATGACATGGTGGTCAAGACTGTGTGAGAGTCACCTATCAGAACTGACAACATGCTGGGTACAGTCAATTTTAGAAGAGAGGACATTGTCCAAGATTAGAAGACACTTCCACTACATGATTCTGCATGTGACTAGTACAAAGAAGCAAATAGTTGCTGGTCAGCATGAGACAGTTCTTCCTTCCCTCAAGTTGATCTGTGTTATCAAGCTGGCAACCGATGGTGTGGTAAACGCAACTTCATGATAAAAAATGACTGGTGAAATGGGGAGTACTAAGGAGTACTAATGAAGTATAATTACAAGGAGGAAGAATAAGTCAAAGCAACACAGATACAAATATATACATATAGTAGCAGATACTGAAGAGTACAAAAGTAATTAGAAGTAAAAGCAACAACCTGTGGACACTTGAATCAGCAATTTCCACTTTGGCTTAGGTGTCACAACAGCAGCTTATTAAAATGATAGGACAATCTGCAGTTTAGCATTAAGTTATGTTTACGTAAACAATGACCATCAGGTTGGCTTAGTGGGCACAGCTGCAGTTTACTGCCAATTAACAGCCACTATTAGACTTGGGCTCAGAATACTCACAGCTGGCAAAAGGTTGGAAATAAAACAATTAGCAGTACAACAGCATGAGAAAACTCTAACCTAAATGAATATGGCTACTACCTGCAAGTATATTTAGTGCTTTTTCAACTGTAAACAATTGTGCTCAAGTCATCTGCAAATATGAATGACTGTGCATGCCCATCTGGATGATGTCCACTCAGTTCAGCATGCATCAGAAGTGACACTTCAGAGAATTTTTTAAACAGAACTGGATGGGCCAAACACTTGGAACTGTCAGATATAGCCCTCAACAGTGAGCAACCATTCTCCAGACCATGCAGCACTTCTCGCATGCAGTGAGGTTTGGTTATGAGGCCAAGTACAAGTAGATATACTAAGGCACATGGAGTTTAAACAAACTAGAACATACAGGTAAATCAAAACCCTGCCTTTGCAACCAAACAAATTCCTTCTTGGCTTCACTATCACTGTCGGATCCTGTTCAAGCTGGTTAATTATCTAGAGATGAAAAAAGGCCTTATTTATACTATTGGAAAACACCTACAGAAAAATTAGTGGAGCACACCAACCAATAGAAACACACGAAGTTCACCTCAATAGCACACACAAATGTAGAATTAGTCTGTGACAAGTCTCATTCATTATCCACTTGTCACTTTTTTAAATCTGTACCTCAAAGTCTGGGCTGTCACTTTTAGGTACACTAGTGTCTTCCTGCCCTTTACAGCCAAACTGTGATAAGTCATCTAGGCTGATGTGAAACTAACTCAAGCTGTTAGCACATGTTCATTCTAACTGCCATGCTACACAGTGATTAATGGCTGACGGAACTAGCATGATGCAACGAGTGGATGCTGCTACAAGGAGGCTCATACTTCAGTAGGGTTTGGGTCCCTGTGCTAGACATTGATTCTGTCCACAGTGCATATCACCCATATTTTAGGAATAAATCATAAAATAAGAGACCTGTAAGTCAACATCAGCAGTTAATAAAAATAAAGTCTTATTGCTTTTAAAATCAGTGAGACTCATACTGCTGCTTGTGCAACTACTATATGTAATGCTTTTAGCAGTACTGTAGTTAACTACTTGTCAGAATCAACATTATACCACATCTGCTTGATGGCCAGAGACAATAAGCCTACTGATTCTGTATTTAACATTTGTCCTGCCTTCCATCCCTTTCTGTTTCACACTTTTCTCTGTCACATGTATTTCAATTTTTTTGATTTCAAGAACTAATTATAAGAGGCCACAAACAAAGCTATGACTGAGAATATGTCACAGAATTGCAAAACAGATGTGAGATGCACAGCTGAATACTGCTGCTTCAAGAACCATTTTAAGTGCCCCCAAGCAAGAGAGATGCACAGGTATTGCCACATGTGAGCACAGAGGCAAGTACATATAGAATATTCCTGCACAACTTAAGGCCCTCCTATTCCTTCCTACTTGGTCATTACAGTGAACTATTCATATTCTCTACCCCTATGATATACCTGCATGTGGGGAAGTCACGTGCCCTCTGCCTTGCACTACTCATTCTTTACTTTTCACTCTTGTCCCCATGTCATTACTGCCTAATATCTAATATGTGCACAGTAAGAGTGCTTGTTTTAAATAAAAGTAATTCTTGCAAAAGAATGCACTTGGGCTTTATCCTTGATTTTCGAAAAATGTTCCCTTTATATTCCACTATCGTCCTCCTCGCAGTGTTCACTTGTCATCCTTATCCAATGACATACTGGACAGCAGTCCTCACGCACCTGTGTATACCCAGAGTAATACACAACTTCCCCCATTGTTTTCCCTTCTTAAAAGGTAGTGCTTGGATGAGTGTGAAATGTATCTATTCATACCACAACAATATTTCTTGTAGCATATTAATTGCCACCATCACCCCAAGTCTGTTCTTATCTTTTCTTGAAAGTTTTTCATGCAATAAAATGAACAGGGGACATGAAAATACTCTCCAAAGCAGAATCAGACTGTTATATTACATGTCTACTTCGCTTATTTAAAACTATCACAGTTGTCAAAGTTGCCCCCTCCTAAGGTGGGCCTGTGCATTCAATTGCTTTCAGGCCCACTTTGCTTTGAAGCCACAAGCTGATCTGAAACAGAGGGCATATGAGATTGCAGACACAATCTTATGCCAGGCAGAAATTCAAGCATTTGTATTTAGCATGCAAAAGTGAAATCAAAAAGGAAACATTCACATCAATAAGATAAAAAGAAAGTTTGCATATCTTGGAGAAAGTACAGTTGTGTAAAATCTTACCATAACAGCAGATGTCTCTCTTCACTGTTGCAGTATTCTTCACTGAAGGTATCTCCTGCCAAGGACAGCTCAATGTTCAGACAGTATAGCAAAGCCTTTAGATTTTTATAGACACCATATGTCACATGTATGCTCCCTGAGTAGGGCACAAAGGCGATGTACAGGCACAAATACTCAGAAATGAATTGCCCCATGAGGAGCAAAACACCTCAAAGAACAATGCTGAACATGTCCATTCAGAAGAAAAAAGTTTAGAAGGGATAGGAAACAAAGACTCCTCAACCAGGAGGAGAACAAGAGACAGAGGCAAGAGTCATAACACGGAGGAAGAAGGGATGGACAAATTGAATACGGCATGGTAAGATTTTGCACAACTGTACTATGTCATTCCATATCACTGTTGCAGTATTCTTTAAATAATAAGAGAGAGTATAAGAGCTAAGGGGGTGGCTGGGATGAGGAAGGCACAGAAGAGCTCTCCACAAACCCCTGCAGGATAGTCCTGGGAAAACCTTCCCTGGCAACAATATCCAATTTATGTTTAGAGAAAGTCTGAACAGAGGACCAAGTAGCAGCCTCAAGGATGGAAATGGTGTTCAAACCCTTGAAAAAGTTATCAGAGGAGACAACCACCCTAGAAGAATGTGCCTTTACAAATGAAGACATTTGCCATGAAAGGAATAACAAAAGGAAATGGCCTTAAAGATCTAGGAGAAGACTATTTGCCTGGAAACAGCTAAACCCAAAGTCCTGGGATGAAAGCAAACAAAAATTTGATCAGATTTGCTAATAACCTTTGTTTTATCCAAGAATATCTGAGCTATCTATGCAAGTCCAAGTCGTGGAGAACCTTCTCACTGGCAGATCTCTAAGAAAGAAAAATTGAAAGAAGTTGAATAAGTTGATTAAGGGACAGCTCATGAACCACCTTGGGCATAAAAGGAGGATTAGTATGAAGTGACACCCAGTCTCTGTATAAAACTTAAAAAGTAGAAATGGCCAAAACAGCCTGAAACTCTGACTCTCTCTTGGCTAAAGTAAGAGCCAATGGAACAGTCTACCAAGTACAAAGTTGCAAGGAAACTGAACTAGCAGGTTGAGCAGCAGCCTGGGTAAATTTTTCAAGAACAAAACTGAGGTCGCAAGGAGGAGGATTAGGTTCATAGGTAGGTACAAGGATATCTACCCGAAGGCATTTATAAGCCTAGCCAGAATGTGTTGGCTTTCGCCACCCCCTTAGATTTGTTCCCTGTGCCTCTGTCCAGCAGAGCCACTGAAGTGATCCCTGAGGTAAAGTTTCTGTTTCCCATCCACTCATCAAGATTTCTTTTGAAGAGTGTTAGCGAGGACCTCTTCCTAATGCAGATTGGGATCTTGTTCTAAAGCATGGGAAGTCTCTGGGACAGGAATCTATCCCTCCAGCATGTCCTATTTATTGTTGTGGTGAGGTTTAGATCCCTAGAGCATGTGGCTCGCGGGGATAAGGTTTTCTTTAGGTGGAGCATGTCCATCAATTCTGGGTTGGACATGGCCTTATATGTCAGGCAGAGATCACCTCTGAATAGGCGGTATGCAACAGAGTACAGCTGTAATTTCTTCAGTTGAGCTGCATAGGGCATCTGTTTGAGGACAGTGATCCTCTTGCCTTAGCCTTTCTCACAGGGCATCCACTTTCCAAGTCAAAGGATTTGGTACTCTTGAACAGCCTAAAAGTTGTCAGTTTAGAGCGGAGGTAAAAAGATGCATCTGAGGAATACCCCACCGATGGACAATGTCTAGAAACACATCTCTGTAAAGCATCCATTCATGATCCTGTGTTCTAGATCTGCTCAGACTCTGCCTCCACATTGTAATATGAAGGAATGTAAACTGCCTAAAGATTCACCTGATAACTGATTGCAGACTTGCTCTTCAGGCCTGGGATTTTGCTAAGGAGATAAGACCTTGTATATCCCCACCTGCTTTTTGATATACCACATCACAGTGCTATAATTCATAAAGATTTTTTTTTTGGGGGGGGGTGAAAGGACTGTAGAGCCAGAAGAAAAGCCCTTACCTCTTTTACTTCAATACAGTTTAACTGCTGATGAAAAGGCCAGAGACCCTGTACTTTCAGACGGCCACAAGAAACACCCCGGCATACATCTGAGGAGACCATGAACAGTTCTTGGGGAGGAACTGCAACATGAAAGGGCAGTCCTGGACTGAGAGAAATTTGCCAAATCCAACACTAGAGCTCAAGTTTGAGCCCAGGAACTAAAGGAACAGGGAATTCCATGGGGTAGTAATGCTGAAGCCACACTGATATGAGGTACCACTGACACTTCCATGTATGGAGTCTGGTAAGAGGAAGCATGGGAATGAGGAAGACCATAAAACCCAGAATAATGAGAAATTCTCCAGCTGTGATGGAGGGCAGAGAAAGAAGAGACTGGAAAAAGGCTGTCAGAGAAAAACCTTTAGTAACAGGAAGAGAGGCCCAACATGGGACTAGCCTGAATCCTGCAACACAGAAAAATATGATCCTGGTAGGGCATAAGCACAGATTTCTTGAAATTGATGGTGACCCCCAGACTTTGCAAAAGACGAGTAGTAAAATGAAGATCTTGTAGAAGACTGCTGCAAGAAGCAGCCTGAATAAGTAGGTTGTCTAGATAAGGGAACATCTGTATCCCTAGAAGCCTACAAAAGGGAATGACAGGGGCAAGGCATTTGTGAAAACCCTTGGGACACTAGCAACCCAAAGGACAAAGCAGAGAACTGAAAATGAGAGGAAAACTGAGAAACAAAGATTTCCTAAACAGAGAGTGAATAGGAAACATGAAGGCAGGCATCCTTGAGGTTTAGAGAGGCCAAGAAGGCATGGGGAAGAGCAGAAGGAAACAGTCTGAATAGACAGCATCTTGAAAGGAACCTTGAGAAAAATAAGAACAGAGAGGTCCAGAATTGGTCTCAAAGTCACCTTCTTCTAAGGAACCAAAAAACACCCAGAGTACAAACCTCTTCCCACTAGGGCAGATGAACAGGTTAAATAGTACCCACTGATCCTAGAGAAACAAAAACCTCTGGGAAGAGGGAGAGTTGGTCTTGAGGAGTTTGCAGAATACCAAAAAGGAAGGGGGGTATTTCCATATCATGAAACATCCCTAACGAATGAAAGGCAGCACCCCAATTATTTACACATATATATTTATATGAGCAGTAGAGTTGAAGAAGCAAAGTAGAAGGCAAAGCCCTCTTGTAAAATCACAAAAACGTGTTTTTTGATCAATGTTTGAATCAGAATTTGCCATTTAACAGCTAAATTTCTGACTGCAACCGTGCATTTATCATTAAGCCATAAACAACTCTTAAATCAAATGTACATTTCTAGGAACCAACATGCCAATGCGCTATTAGCCATGACTGAGGTGTATCCAAAGACGGGAAAGACTTGATCTCATGACTACAGGCAAGTATCAACAAAAAAGTTTGCAAACTGTCATTAGGTTACATGAACTCAATCCTTCAAGGTAATTAAAGGCATACTGTTCTTACAGGTCTGACTATCAAGTATATACCTTTTAAACTGCTTCAAGAAACTTGACTATACTAACACAGACTAGATTTTCAACTTCCTATTTACAAAAGATAGTTTTTGAAACATTAATGACTCAATTCTCCTGACTGTAAGGGGAAACTTGTTCAATATTTTTGTAACTTTATGTAACATAGTTGTTGCATGTATCATTGATATTTTAATATTAGGGCCACTGATAAGCAGCACCCAAAATCTGAGGTGATCTGCTACCAATTTGGGGGAGACAGAGAAAGGTAGAGAGACAGGTAGACCTGGTCAAGGATGCAAAATTTCAACTAGAAACTGGCTTGTCCTGAAAGGTGGGCTTCTGAGCTGTAGGACTCTCAGTGACAGTGAACTTAGCAGGAGGAACACGCTTGGACCTCTTTCTTATCTTTGGGAGGTGAATGAGTCTTGCCTGTAAACAAAGGCATATTTAGGTTCATAGGTAGGTACTAGGCTATTGGCCCTAGGGCCTATATAAGCCTAGCCAAAGGTACCCTGGCTTTCACCACCCAAGAAAATTATCTTCCTGTGCCACTGTCAAGCAGAGCCACAGAAGTGATCCCCGGGGTGAATTTCCTATCTCCCATGCAATCATCAAGATTTTTCTTGAACAGTGCTAATGAAGAGCTTTGTTTGATATAGATAGGTAGTTTGTTCCAGGGTATGGGAAGTCTCTGGGACAGGAATCTTTTAGTTATGTACTCACCATAACTTCAGATGTTTGGGATCCATCTCGCCTACATTTATGCCAAAGAGCGAAGTCTCTTATTGGCTGAGCTTACTATATCCCAGGATGCACCACCAACAGTCCCCCAGATCTAGTTTGTCCGCATACATGCACACATGCATACCCTGCTTATATAACATCGTCAGATGAAACAAGATAAAAACAGTGGAGCTCAAAACCGTTCTATCTCTTCTGATCTGCAAGGCAGGGGAAGGAGGGTGGTATCAGGAATGAGATGGATCCCAAACATCTGAAGTTATGGTGAGTACATAACTAAAAGATGTTATGTGATCCTATCTCGCCTACATTCCTGGGTGGCTCACTGGAAAACACTCCTGAGTACCGTGGAACCAAATGAAGCTCGTCCTTTAGATGCCACATCCAATTTGTAGTGGGAAATGAAAGTGCGGGTTGGACCAAGTAGCGCAGCACAAATTCCGAAATAGCAAGCTTGGAATGAAAAGCTATAGAAGTAGCCATAGCTCTGGTAGAATGAGCTTTGATAGATGACGAGTTGCTTATTTGAAGAAGAATAGGCCTGAGTTATGCAATCTCTGATCCATTTTGAGATTGTAGCTTTTGTGATGGTTTGGCCCAATTTATTATCTGAGAAGGACACAAACAACTGGTCTGACTTACGAAGTTGCTGGGTCCTGTCTAAATAGAATCGTAATTGCCTGTGAACATCCAATTTATGGAGAGTATATTCTGCCTCATTAGAGAATTTTGGAAAGAAAACTGGTAGTTCTAGGGATTGTTGAAGACAGAAACTAGAGCAGACCTTTGGGACAAAGGATGGATTAGGCCTAAGAGATACTCTATCTTTGTGGAAAATCAGATATGGTGTTTTAATAGACAGGGCTTGAAGCTCTGAGACTCTTCTTGCTGAAGTAATAGCCACTAAGAAAGCCGTTTTCCATGACAGATATTTTATACGCATGTAGCAGCCGGTTCAAAAGGGGGAGATGTTAATGCGCGAAGCACTAAATCAAGATCCCACGGAGGTGCAGGATGAAAAACTGGTGGTCTTAACAGACTCGCACCTTTAATGAATGTTTTGCATAGCCTGCTGCTCATCAAAGGAGGATCCGTAGATTCATGGAATTTAGAAATAGCAGCTAGTTGAACTTTAATAGTTGAGACCGAAGATCCCTGATTAAATAGGGATGTTAAGAATTTCAAAACTTCTGGGACAGGAGCAGTGATAGGGTCTAAGCCCTTGAGTTGAGCCCAGATAGCAAACCTCTTCCACTTACTGAGGTACAATTTGTTAGTGGTGGGTTTATGGGCGAAGACAAAATGTGAACAACTTCGGGTCTAGTGTGTGGCTTCTGACTAAGGTCGGAAGTGGAGGAGCCAAGCTGTCAATTTCAGAGATTGAAGAGACTGATGCCAATGTCCCGACTGATGGATTAGCAAATCCGGGATCAGGTCTAAGGTCCACGGATCGTCCACTGCATGCTTTTCAGGTAAGGAAACCATATCTGACGAGGCCAGTATGGGGCAATCAGAATCATTGAAGACCTTAGCTGGGAAGCTTTTGAATGACTTTGGGAAGGAGTGGGATTGGAGGAAAAGCATAAAGCAACCCTGTTGGCCAGGGTTGAGCTAGAGCATCCATGGCGGTACTTCCTGATGTGGAATCAAGGAGAAGAATCTTTGGCACTTGGTGTTCTGTGGAGTCGCAAATAGATCGCAGCAGCGTCCCCATCTCTTGAAAACCTGGGCTGCTACTGTGCGGTTTAGAGACCATTCGTGAGGAGAGAGAATTGTCCTGCTTAATTTGTCCGCCAATACATTTGACTTTCCGGGATGTGGGTCGCTACCAAGAAGCGGTTGGTAGCTACAGCCCATTCCCACACTCTCATGGCCTCTCTGCAGAGGGATACGATCTGGTCCCTCCTTGTTTGTTCAGATACCAAACCACCGACATGTTGTCTGTGTGGATGGCGATGATACCCTGAGGAAGGAACTTGTGTAAGGCTTGTAGGGATCGGTACAGCCCTCATCTCCAACACGTTGATGTGGAGAAGAGCTTCGTCCGGAAGCCAGGAGCCCTGAACTAGCCTGCCCAGACAATGCCCCCACCCTATCTGGGAGGCATCTGTCGTCAGGGTAACCGCTGGAGGGAGAACAAAGGGTTTGCCCTGATCTAGGTTGGATGTCTGAAGCCACCAGCGCAGGTCCCTTTGCATATTTCCGTAATCATGATGAGATGATTGAGTGGGAGATCTTGAAAGGTCCATTGAGTTGATAAGAGCCACTGAAGAATCCTCATGTGTAACCTTGCTAGAGGAACTAAAAGTACCGTGGCAGACATTGAGCCTAGAACCTGTAGGACCATCCTGGCTGGGGCTTTGGATCTCGAGATCAGAGCTTGCACTTGGCCCTGTAAGGTTCGGATCCTTTCGGCAGGAAGAAAGAGACGCATCAATCTTGAGTCTATCTCTGCTCCTATAAACTTTATGCGCTGAGAGGGCAGCAAGACAGACTTTGACCAATTGAATGTAATCCCCAGGGAAACACCCAGGAGATGGTGGCTTTGAGGTTGTCCATAAGTAGATGCCTGGTGGTGGCAGTCAGGAGCCAGTCGTCGAGATAGGGAAACACTTGGAATCCAAGGCTCCTTAGGTGAGCCGTCACTACTGCCAAACACTTGGTGAACACCCTGGGGCTGTGGTGAGGCCAAAGGGCAGAGCACAAAATTGGTAATGACTGGCTCCCAGGCTGAAGCGCAGATACCTTCTGGACGCCTGATGTATCGGTATGTGATAATAGGCGTCCTTGAGGTCTATGGAGCACATCCAAACATCCTTCTCCAACAACGGGAGAATGGATTGCAACGTGACCATTCGAATTTGGATTTCGTAGCGGATAGGTGCAGTCTGCTGAGACCCAATATTGGTCTCAGGTCCCCTGTCTTTTTTGGCACTAAAAAGAACCTGGAGTAATTTCCTAATCCGATTTGGTCTGTGGGGACGGTTGGATGACTCCTTTTGTAGCAGCTTTGAAGCTTCTGCGGCTACTATTTCCCTTTGACTGGGTGGTGGGTCCGGGATTTTCTTGGACGGAGGGGGTGAGTATTTGAATGGGATGATGTAACCTCCGGCAATTATCCGAAGCACCCATTTGTCCTGAGTGATTGACTCCCAGGCTTTTAGGTGCTTGGCAAAACGACACCCGTCTGGCTCGAGCAGCACAGCCGGGCAATCCCTCATGTCGTGTGGGAGGCTGAAGAGCCACGAAAGGACTCGCGGTCTCCAGAATTGCGGGGCCCTCTGCCGCCTCTGGGACGGCGTCTCCCTGAAAAATTTCCCGCCCTCTGCCTCTGGGCGGGAATCTTCCTGCTGTTGGGAGAAAAACTTGCGAGATTTCGGAACCACATTTTCCCCCTCCTTTGGCCTTGGGGTAAGGCGAAGGGAGTGGAATAACGGGCCCCTCGGCAGATAACGTTTTCCCTCTTGCTCACAGCGGGTAAGGGTGTCTTTCACCTTGGGTCCAAACAATGAGGACCCATCAAAGGGAGCGTCGTGAAGGAAGACTTGAAGGCCTCCGAAACTGACACAAGCGGAGCCAGGCCTGTCTACGAGAGCCACGCCTGTGCCTGCGCTCTACCCGCCTTCGGCCGCATAAGATATGAGCCTCATGGACGAGTTAGCAATTGGCGTCAGGATAGCCAACTGAGAGCTAACGGATTGGGCTAGCTGCTCAGGTAGGTTACCCGAGAGGAGTCTGACAACTCCTTGACCAGATCCCTCTGAAGCCTAGTAAAATGTGCCAAATAATTCAGAGACCTTAAGGTAAAGGCCGCTGAAGTCAGGGTGCGCTTCCCGTACCTATCCATACTCCTAGACTCCTTATTAGGAGGATGGATGGGCGTTGAAGCCTCTGCCACGTCCTGCTGTGTAGCAGATGCCACCACCATGGCATCTACAGCCACGCCTTGGTAAGGAACTCCTTCTCGGGGAGCAGATAAGAATTTGTTTGGCCGCGAAGGGACTGGTTCCACAGTATGCGGGTGTTCCCACGCCTCGACAAACTAAACCCAGAAGCTCGTCGAAGGGCGGAGACACCCAGGAGGCGGAGGGCTGAGCCCCAAAGGCCTTGAGGAGCACTGATTCGTCCGCAGAGGGGGGTTTGGACATCCAGCCGCCTCGTTGTTTAAGGATCTCCAAGATGTCTGCAAAGGAGACATCATCCGAGGACGACTTAGGGGACCCCTCTGCATCATCCATATCCGTGTCGATGTGATAGACTCGGGGAGTCCACGTGCTTCCTCTTGCACGATCTCCTCCTTGGAGGTTCCTCTGGAGAGGACTCCGAAAAACCCTCAGGAAGGGGGGAACCCCCACTGGGGGTAACCTCAGGCCTCGGGGCTCCACTGGCCATAGACAGGGGGACTACCAAGGATCCAGTCTCCACGCCCAGGGAAGGTGCTGGTAAAACCGGAGAGATGGCCGAAGAGGATTTGGCCAAGGCACTCCTCATGGCCCTGAAAGCCGGACCTCCAGAATCCTGGGGCGTCCAGTCTCGGGCCATGATAGTAGACGGAAGTCCCGCGTCAAGCACCGAGAGGGAGGCTCGGAACCGAGCATCGGTCCCGAAACATCACCCTCGGGTCCAGCCGAAGAAGTCCAAACTCGGACCCGAGGGCCGGGTTGGAGTAAGGATCGGAGCCGACCCTGAGATCTCCACCGGCTCCAAGAGCACCTGCTCCGGCGGAGCCGAAGCAGTCGGAGGAGGAATAGCAATGGGATGGGTCATGGCCATCGGCTCCGAAGCCAACTGGGTCGGAGCGAAACAATTTTTGGAAGACTGGGGACTGGAAAGTCTTTGGAGCACCCTGTCTATATCAGAATCCGACATTCTCGAGACCGAGAGGAAACAGAGCGGGTTCGAAGACCTCTCCCTCGGCCCCAATGGACTAGGGGACCGGCTCGAGCGACTTCGATGAGAATCGGTGCCGAGAACACACACCAGATTCCATCGGTGCCGAGGTAGACTTCGCCGAGGAGGAAGTGTCTGGCGGCGACCCTTCGGCTCCGAGAGCAGTGGAGCCGGCGAAGGTGACCCGCCTCTCGATGCCCCAGCCATCGGCTCCGAAGTCCGAGGAGTCGATACTGGAGGCATCGAGGCAGACCGTTCGACCTCGGCTCCGAAGTCTTTGGAGCCGAAGGAGAGGCCTGCCTAGGTCTCTTGGCAGTCGGGTCCGACGGACTGGTCGGAGCCGAAGCCCTTTTCTTTTTGGCAGGAGTAGGAGCGGAAGACAAGGCTTCTTCAAAAGAGGGTTTAATCAACCCTTTAAGAATTAATTTATTTTTCCTCTCCTGGAGGACCCTAGAGGAAAAAGCGTGACACACGCTGCATGACTCCTGCAAGTGCTTAGCCCCTAAACAGTAAACACAAAGTAGATGGTCATCAGTAACAGACATCTTGAAAGCACATTTAGTACATTTTAAAGCCGAAGGCCTAGGGGCTTGAGACATAATGCTAACAATTCCTGACAGGAAATTTAATCACTGTAGAATCGGTAAGACAAAAGCAAGGCTTACAGACACTGTGTAAAACACAACCTTAAGTGTAAAACCGGGAACTTGAACACTAAAAGTTCAGTTAGAGTTTGACCAAAAGGCCCTGGATTAAAGTGGGCAAAACAAACTCTACACACTCACACACAATAAATTTCAGTCTCAATCGAACACAATATCAATAGCAATCGCAATAGCAATAGCAACAGCAATAGCCGTTAAAACGGCTTTTGTTTTGAAATTTAAGCACAAAAACTGAATGAAAAAGTAGTTAATAAAGCTACTCAGCCCAGCCAGCTCGAGACCACGTCCTTGCAGTTAAGCGGCAAACGAGATCTGGGGGACTGTTGGTGGTGCATCCTGGGATATAGTAAGCTCAGCCAATAAGAGACTTCGCTCTTTGGCATAAGCGTGCCGAGTCGGAGCCGAGGGATCGGCTCCGAACCCATCATTCGGAATGTAGGCGAGATAGGATCACATAACATCTATCCCTCCAGCATGTTCTGTTTATTGTGGTGACGAGGTTTAGGTCCCTAGAGCGTGTAGCTCATAGGGATTGGGATTTCTTTAAGTGGAGTATGTCTAAAAGCTCTGGGTTTGACATAGCTTTGTGTGTTAGGCAGAGATCGCCTCTGAGTAGGCGATATGCAACGGAGTAAAGCTGCAGTTTTTTGAGACGGTCTGCATAGGGCATCTCTTTGTGATGTATTTCTGTAGCCTTTCCAGTTGTTGTAGATGTCTTGTGAGGTACATACCAAAAGGGGCATTGTACTCTATAATGGGTCTAATGAGTGACGAGTAGAGGGGAACAATGACCTCTTTTTTCCTGGATGAGAAACCTTTTGTGATGAGGTGTGCCACATAGGATTTCCTGACTACTGTGGCGATGCGATCAAAGGAGAGATTACTGTCCACCTGTGTCCCAAGGTCTCTTATCACACTTTCGGTGTTAAGTAGACTACCACCCATGTGGTAGTTTATGGGTACTGAGTTTTTTCCAAAAGGAATGACAATGCACTTTTAGGCATTGAGCTTGAGGCCATGGCTTTGACACCAGGCATCTGTCTCAGCAAGGCCCTTTTGTCGGATGTCCACATCTTTTGGAGTTTTGATTATGGCTCCTAGTTTGCAGTCATCTGCAAATTTCGTTAGCCAAAGACCTTCTGTGTTGGCCTGTACTTCAGAGAAGTAGATACCAAACAAGAGAGGACCCAGGACTGAACCCTGTGGTACTCCACTTGTTACTGGTCTGAAGCTGGATTTGGAGTCTGCTACTTTCACAGTGTGGGTTCTGTCAGTTGGCAACCCATCTTGTGACATAAGGATTTATACCTAGTTTAGTGAGTTTATCTATAATTCCAGAGTGGGGGATGGTGTCAAATGCCTTGGCGAGATCTAGATAGGCTGTGTGAACCACCTTACCCTCATCTTCGGCTTTGTTGACTGCTTCAAAGAAGTCTTTCAGGTTTAGGAGACATGATCTGCCTTTTACAAACCCGAACTGGGTGGGGTCCTGAGTTTGGAGATTATCAATGTCATTGTTTATAAGTTCCATGATGATATGCTCCATAGCCTTGCAGACCAGGCTCATTAGGCAAATTGGGCGGTAGTTTCCGAGGTCTGTGGTGGCTCCCCCTTTGTGGAGTGGGATAACTGTCGCTGTGCGCCATTCAGTGGGCACATAGCCTGAGGTGAGGCTATGATTGAACATGGTACACTTGGGGTGGAGTGCCAGTTCGTTCTGTAGTTCATGTAGAACACAGCCTGGGATGTCAGGTCCCATGGATGCTGTGTTCTTGGCTTTGGATAGTGTGTTTTTTACCTGTGCAGCCGTGATTACAGGAACTTTGCATTCTTCTGGTATAGAGATGGGCCCTTTAGGGGATGACAGAGGGGTAAAGTTAGCACTGAACCTATCTGCCAGGATGTTGGCAATATCCTTTGGTTCTGTATATTTAGTGCCATTGTGCTGTAACTCAGAGCAGATCTGAGTGTTGCCATTGAGATTCTTGACATAGCTATAGAATGCTTTGTGGTTGTCTTTAGAGTCAGTGGCGATTTTGTTTTCATAACTAGCTTTGGAGGATTTTATGAGGGATCTCAGCTTCTTACTGAAGCTGACGAGGGAGTTTCTCCAATCATGGGATTTTACTCTTTTTTGCAACCGTTTCTTTCTTCTGTTGTAGAGTTTGTTTATGGCAAGGGACCGCCAGATTGGCTTCCTTTTTTTTGGAGGATAGCATCTTGGTTCTGTTAGGGATTGCACGATCCATGCACTCATGTAAGTGCTTATAAAGTGCATCTGTGTAGGATTCAGCAGTCATACCTCTATTGTCTGTCAGCATGGGTGTCGTGAAGTTTGCCACTTCTGTCTTAAGAAGCATGAAGTTGGCTTTGGAGAAATTTTTTACTGTGGTTTCCCTAATGGGGGGTGGGGAAGGGATGTGGATGTCTAGGGTGATTAGCTTATGGTCGGATCTGACCAATGAGGAACTGACCTCTGGTGTGGAGCACCGGTTGCCCATGTTGGTAATAACCAGGTCTAGGATATTGCTGCCCCTGGTGGGGTTGTGGATAAGTTGATCCATGGCATTGGAATTTATGAATTCCAGAAAACATTGAGCACAAGAGTTGGTACAGGAGTAATTTTCCCAGTTAATGGCAGGGTAGTTGAAATCGTCCATCATTAGGGTGTTAGGTTGTACCCTAATATTTTCCAGTGTATTAAGAAATGAGGAGTGGGAATCCTGGGGCATGGTGGGAGATATGTAGCAAGCTACAATTTGGATTGCGGTCTTGCCCAGAGTTAGTTGCACTTGGATAATCTCGGATGCATTATGCTGAGCAACTAGCCTGGAGGTGTAGATATCCTTAATGAATATGGACACTTCTCCGCCTTTAGTGTTTCGGTCCAGGTTAGGTGGCCGAAAGGTGTGGTATGAATTATAGCCTGGTAATGCAGGGGTACTCTCTGGAGCCTTGAACCAGGTCTCTGTCACTGCACAGATGTCGATGTTCTCCATTTTAAGGAGTGCCTCGAGAGAGAGTGCATTTTGAGGTTTAGACTTCTAGCATTGAGTAGCAATACCCTCAGATTCTTCTTGCCTGTACCTGTTAGGGTGGTGAATTTGTCATTTGAACCTTGCCTAAAAAAGGCACTATAGGGGTGGCTAGAGCCTTAGCCAGTATCCGGAATCCCAGGGGCGACAGGTGCAGGCCAACTCTGGCAAAGCATCGTGGCTTGTCGATCATGTCATCCCAGGCAGACAGATACTGGATCCCCTTAGAATGACACCGGAAGCTTAGCCAGTTGTTGAAGTCAATCATTTTGTCCTTGTACTGTGGTATCATTTTGGGTGGTGGCAGGATGCTACTCAGGGCTAGGGTCATACCTGCCTGGGCTACAAGATCGGACAGCTCCTCCATGTCCCTTTTCATCTAGTCCAAGGAGGTACATCTCAGGTCATTCACACCAACATGGACAATGACAGAGTCATATTGGTACTTGTTGTGGAATGACCTGAGTGCATGTGTTATGTGGCGGATCCTGGCACCCGACAGGCAGCTGACAGCAACTTTCTCCTTGTTTAGCCTGGTGAGTGGAACATCAGTGTGCCCGACTATAGAGTCACCTATGACTAGAGTGTTGGGTACGTTGTTATGCCTTATGGGCTGTGGTTGAGTGGCACACTGAGTTTGTGGGCTATGTGTCATTTGGGTTGTGTTGGGGGGGTGGAGGTTGCTTGTGTTTCTGCTTTGGAGGTCCCTGTTGCTTGGGCAGGTTTTTACTGAGAGCCTCTGCGAATGTAGGTGTGTGTTTTGTGTTTCTATGTGTGTGTTTTGGTGGTGTAGGTTTTGAGGGACTATGTGCTGAGTGTGGTGTTGTGCAAGTGTTTACCAACTTCTCTTGGCTGTCTAGTCCAGTCTTGGGTAAAGAGAGCTTTGCTTCCAGTTTGGGTATACAAGTGCATCGCTCACAGGTTGTAGTGTTGGGTGGTAGGAGGAGAGGGTTGTCTGTGTACATGTGGCAATTACTGCATTGCCCCAAGATGCCCAGATTCATCAGGTAGACAGGAGAAAACACCAGGGGCTGACCCTTAGACATGCCTGGATAGGTGCTTATTTGTTAAGTACTAGAAACTGTTTTCCTCTAGACAGTGAGGAAAGTTGAGTGCTGTAGTAATTTGTAGCTTATTTAGTGCTTACAATAAGTTCTGAATAGATGGATAATTCCTTTGGAATTTGGGTATAGGAGACGCAAAAGTTCCTGCATGGCCTTACCCTTATCCTGGAGGGACATGAGCAGGTCAGCAGCAGCTCTTCCAAAAAGATGTTTGTTATCCAGATCATCATCCAAACGTTTGGATTTAATATTAGGAAAGGCCTGAAGACTAAGCCAAGAATAACACCATCACAGAACCAAAAGCAACTGCCCTGAAAGAGGCATCAGAATCATAATTGCATTTTATTGAGTGACAGTCATCTGGGAAGTAGGCCCAACCAGAGAAAGAGCTGAAGCTTTCCTTTTTGAATCAGGCAGATGAGACACAACCTTAGCTACCTGTGAAAGGAGAGCCAAGACATATCTGGTCCTGTGGGTTTGGTAATTAACAGATCAAAATGACAAGGTGGCAGCAGTATATACTTCCTTAACCAACCTCTCTACAACTCGACTGTGATTATTAGAAGGAAGGAGCTTAGGAGGAAGCAGATGTTTAGAAGGCTCAGGCTCATCAGTTGAGACTAAAACCATAGAAGGGTCAGCAGAAGGACATTTAAACAAAAATTTGCAGTACTCCGGTACCTTGTAGACCATCAGGTTTCTTGGGGGCTGAGAGTTAGGAGATACAGAGTCAACAGAGAAGGTATCCAAAAGTGCTGCCAGCACAGGATGTACTGCAGATGGCTTTGGATACTCAATTTATGGAAGCTCACAGCATCTCTCTTGGATGTCAGAGACCTGGGAGTAATCCCACTTAAACCAAAAAAATGAGATGGAAGTGAACGTATAACAGAACTAAAACCAAAATCCAAGGTTTGCTAATGAGTACCAAATAAGGGCCCGAGTCCGAGATAAAATAAATAAGTTTAATACCACAAACCAAGCCGGAAAAACTGATGCCACATAATAGAAAACACCAAAGCACATGAACGCTATCAAATAATAGTACGTTTTCGTACACCTTCATCAGATACAAATTTCCCATACTAGTAAAACAGGGTTCTTATATGTGTTTTCTTTCGGTCTTCCCTACATAAAATGAGTTACAAAACTGAAAGGTAGCAAAATAAACCACACCACATGTATTGCATTTGGAAAAACAGGTGCTCACAATTTTCCTATTCCTACTTTCTATTTCTATGAAGGATTCATTGTATATATGTGGACACTGGGAACAGGTCCCACATTTAAAAGTCCCCAGTTTTCCCTGTCTACCTTTTTGGTTCTGGCTACCCCCAAACTCAAATAAGTTCTTAATATTTCTATCTTTTCTGTATGTATTAGAGGCTGTTGAAATAAAATATCCAGGTCCGAAAATTCTTCGAATCTATCCCACTCCTTGTTAATAACATGCTTAATGACCCCAGAAAGCAGTGGGCATATCCTCCCTTATTGACATTTGACACGTATGTGACGTGAAATGAAAAGGATGCATAATATTTTATGTAATACCTTAGACCAGGAAAATGGACCAACTCCAACAACAGGAACCACAATAAGCACGGATGTGCCACTTTATTGAACGACAATGTTGACCTAGGTTTCGTCCCTATATCACAGACTTCTTCAGAACAAATACATTTGAATACCACACTCCCTTATATACCCACCCACTTCAATTAACTTGTTTAAACAATTAATTATCAATGTAAATCAATAAACTACCTAACTACATGAATACAATAGCTCAATACATTTTAATACCCAATACATGTTGAATTTGAATAAAAAATATAAAAAATATATATATTATTCAAAAAGGAACATTCCTAATAAACAACCCCCAGAACTATTCATTTCAATAATGTAAAAAACACAATAAAATCATCGCTGACAAATGGTTTCAAAATATTGCATCAAAAACCTAAGTTTAGAATGGTCATCTAAAAATATTCATTAAAATATTGGTTTAAAAATATTGGTTTAAAAAATACAATCCAACCAGCATTTTAACCTAAAATGTGTTTTAACTTCAATGGGAACTATACTTATACTATCATTAATGCCCGGGAAGGTAGTGGCATCCAACCTTAACTGCCACTTCGTTTCACAGATATCCAAATGCACATCCAGAATGCCACCTTGACAATCCTTGTTAATTTGCTGAATGACACAAAAGTTGAAATCATGCCCCAGGTATTGCCCAATATGTCTAGCCAATGCGTTAGTAGTTTTCATGTGCCTTATATCTAAAACATGTTTGCTAATTCTTTCTCTTAGACTTCTACATGTTTTTCCTATATAAAATGTGGAACATTGACCATATTTTGCTAAATAAACCACATTTTTACTACAACAATTAGTGTCCTCTGATGTTAATAGGCACCTCTGTTATAACAATTTTACTACCAGTAATAAGAATGTACCTACATAAACTGCATCTTCCGCACTTGGTTACCCTTTTGTCGACTTGTGTTGATACTATTATACTGGGTATCCATCTCCAATAAATTTTTAAAGGATTTATCTTTTCTAAATACATTTTTAGGAAACATCACTATTTTAGTACACACATTGCTATCCAATTTTAAAAGTCCCCAATTCCTCTGTATAATATTCACTATATATTCTGTGTCGTAAGTTTATGTAGTTATAAAATATAACTGCTCTTTTTTCTCTTTTCTAACCGTTCCTGTGCTATTCAGCTGCAAATTGTTCCCCGTAGTTCCTTTAACATTTATTTTTAAAATAGCCTCATAAACACAGTTAGTTCTTTTACAGATAACTTCCTCTTTAATAGACTCGCATAATGCAACAGGATACCCCCTTCTAATGAACATATTCATTATAAACTCTAATTCTTTGATAAATTCCTGGTGTTCATTTACCATTCTGGCAGCCCTAACCATTTGGCCTTTGACTATTGCTTTTTTCTGATGGCTAGGGTGCCAGCTCTGGTAATTTAAATAGGAATTCGAAAAAATGGCCTTCCTATAGATTCCAGATGATAAACTACTTTTTTCTTTGTCAACCTTCATTTTAAAAATAAATGTTAAAGGGACTATGGGGAACAATTTGCAGCTGAATAGCACAGGAATGGTTAGAAAAAGAGAAAAAAGAGCAGTTATACTTTATAACTGCATAAACTTACGACACAGAATATATAGTGAATATTATACCCAGAAGAATTGGGGACTTTTAAAATTGGATAGAAATGTGTGTACTAAAATAGGGATGTTTCCTAAAAATGTATTTAGGAAAGATAAATCCTTGAAAAATTTATTGGAGATGGATACCCAGTATAATAGTATTAACACAAGTCGACAAAAGGGTAACCAAGTGTGGAAGATGTAGTTTATGTAGGTACATTCTTATTACTGGTAGTAAAATTGTTATAACAGAGGTGCCTATTAACATCAGAGGACACTAATTGTTATAGTAAAAATGTGGTCTATTTAGCAAAATGTGGTCAATGTTCCGCATTTTATATAGGAAAAACATGTAGAAGTTTAAGAGAAAGAATTAGCGAACATGTTTTAGATATAAGGCACATGAAAACTACTAACGCATTGGCTAGACATATTGGGCAATACCTGAGGCATGATTTCAAGTTTTGTGTCATTCAGCAAATTAACAAGGATTGTCAAGGTGGCATTCTGGACGTGCATTTGGATATCTGTGAAACGAAGTGGCAGCTAAGGTTGGATGCCACTACCTTCCTGGGCATTAATGATAGTATAAGTATAGTTCCCATTTTGAAGTTAAAACATATTTTAGGTTAAAATGCTGGTTGGATTGTATTTTTTAAACCAATATTTTTAAACAAATATTTTAATAAATATTTTTAGATGACCATTCTAAACTTAGGTTTTTGATACAATATTTTGAAACCATTTGTCAGCGATGATTTTATTATGTTTATTACATTATTGAAATGAATAGTTCTGGGGGGTTGTAGATTAGGAATGTTCCTTTTTGAATAATTATATATATTTTTTATTCAAATTCAACATGTATTGGGTATTAAAATGTATTGAGCTATTGTATTCATGTATTTAGGTAGTTTATTGATTTACTTTGATAATTAATTGTTTAAATGAGTTAATTGAAGTGGGTGGGTATATAAGGGAGTGTGATATTCAAATGCATTTGTTCTGAAGAAGTCTGTGATATAGAGATGAAACCTAGGTCAACATTCTCGCTCAATAAAGTGGCACATCCGTGCTTATTGTGTTTCCTGTTGTTAGAGTTGGTCCATTTTCCTTGTCTGAGGTGACTGTTCGTGAAAATTTGCAATTAGAATTTTATATAATACACTTTTTTTTTAATTTGAGGTGGGTATTGGGGGGGGTGCAGGGAGGCTTGCCCCCTGCAAAAACTAAATATACCAATTCTGATATCGCACTATATTGAGAACACGGGTATATTTTCTTTTTGGCACTACATACAAACGCTTTAAGTAATACTGAGCTACTTAAACACTTACAGATTCAACTTTACATTACCTTTAGATGTTTTGACATTCAAGCTATTAAACTTTCAGGCATTACATCTTTGGTGATCATCTCCATATATGGTAACACAGGATATCAAAGTAGATCCGTGTGTGTGTGTGTGTGTGTGTATATATATATATATATATCTATATATCTATACACACACACACACACACACACACACACAGATACACACGCAAAGCAGCGGGGGCAGGGGGTGAGGGAGCAAAGATGTAGAAAGGCAAAGCCTCCTGTAAAATCTCAGATGTGTTTTTGTTTTGATCAATGTTAGAATCAAAATTTGCCATGTGACAGCTACACTTCTGACTGCATTCACTCATTTCAAACATGAAGCCATAAACTCTTCAGTTAAGCATACATTTCTAAGAACCAACATATCAATGTATGTTTAATTTGTTTATGGCTTCATGTCCAACGACAGGAAGACTAAACTGCTTCAAGAAACCTGAAAGACTAAACTGCTTCAAGAAACCTGACCGTACTAAGACAGACTTGATTTTCAACTTCCTATATATAAAAAGATAGTTTCTGAAACATTACTGACTAAATTCTCTTGACTCTAAGAGGAAACTTTCAATATTTTTGGAACTTTATGTAAGATAGTTGTTACATGTATTATTGCTATTTAACATTAGGGTCACTCTGTCTGATGTTAGTTCCCCCAACAGTGTATTCCAGGCTTACAGTTAGATAAAGCATCAGACATCCCCTTGGCAAGCCAGGCATAGATCACCCCTTACTAATCTAACGTGTAATAGACAGAACTATCTATAAAACAGTTACATTTTCTTCTGTCCATTTCAGTTTTAGATAAGTTTTTGTGCTGCCTGACAAATTCCTGTATAAACTGTTTTTTTTTTTTTTTTTTGTGTTATACATTTAAATAGTTAACTGCTCACATGTTCATATATTTAAAAGAACTCGCATAAGAGAGATGGATTAAGTGAACCCAGTCTAGTTTAAGGGGAGCAAGACAGTTTAATTTGTCGATCACATGCACACTGAAGGGCAAACACAAATGTGCAACACTCAGTTTGAGGTGTCTGTGAAATGTTCCCTTCACTGGAGGTATGACATTCTCAGAGATTAGTAGTATGGGAAGCACAGAATATCAGGAGTATAAGGGGGCAGTACTCATGTATTATCGCAACCAGATTTTCATGGTTGTGAAATGCGCATACCACCACAGATAGGAGTACATGAAACAATTGAAATTGTCTTTGTAAATGTGTAGTTGTGCCCCAAAACTTTACATTTACTGTAAAGTGGTGTTCAGTGTGTGTTTTGCTGGGGAAGAACTTCAGATAACCTTCGGGAACAGAGACAGTGGAGAAACCCATCTTCCTGTTTTTTTTTGTGTGCATTACACAGGTACGCTACACTTTTCATGGCAGCTATCATACTATCGTTTGTCTCCACAGCTACTGAGTGTGGACTTCTGACATTAGCAAAGGGGGCAGTGAAGCTCATGTCACGCCAGCAATACAACTACATTTTCATGTGCTGCAAATAAATCAATAAGTGACATACTGACCTGACAGGAATCTCTGCCGTCAGGGGTAGGCAACCCTGCACAAACCATTTGGTCTGTGATTCCACCAGGATGATCACTGTAGAAATCCCTTTCACAGATGGAGGTGTTCAGCACTGGTGCTATTGTCTGCTGTAATCTGTTAACACGGACATCACCTGCAAGAAAAGAAAAAAAAGTTATGTTCTTACCATAACATTCCATCTGTGTCGTCGATCATCTATTCTTGACTGTTGGGTTATGGTTCTGATCCTCGGAACCGGTTTGGTCATTATACAGCTCTTGCCAGCCAAAAAATTCTCAAGCTAAGAGTCTACCCACAATTCTCCTCTATACATTACCTCAGATCAAGTTTGCATACTTGTAGAAACAGAGGAAACTAAACTAAATGAAAAAGCCATGTCCAAGGTATGGTCTAACAAGACACCCAGGACAAATGTTCACTCCTCCAGGAATCCACAGGAGGGAGAAGGAGGGTGGGATGCCAAGAATACATGAAGATTGACAACACAGATGGAACATTACGATAAAAACATAACTTCTTTATCTGATGTTGTCAATCTTCATCTATTCTTGACAATCAGGACAGAGACCTAGCTACTTCAGATCCTGGGTGGCTCTATGGAAGGATATTCCTGAGAAATACAGAACCAAAGGAGGCTCTTCCCCTGGACGCCAAATCCAATTTGCAATGTGCAATAAAAGTATGCAGAGTATCCCATGTTGTTGCTGTGCATATTTCACTCATGGAAGCCTAAGAATGGAAAACAGCTGAAGTGGCTATTTATCTGGTGGAATATGCCTTCACCAGTGCAGGTAACTTGAGATTCTCCAAAATGAAGCTGGAAATGAGATCCCAGAGACCACCAGTAAAAAAACTCAGGAAACTTTATTGTATAAAAAACAATATTGAGCGGTTTTGTCGAGTGTAACCACGACTTCATTAGTATACAAAAAAAAAAAAAAAAAATCACATCAGTGTAATGCTCACATTTAAATACTTCCTCTCCCAGTCACATGATTAATCAAGGCCAATCAAAGCCCCCAGTTACAAAGTCATTTGCATCAAGTACGAGTCCACAAATAAGTTTGTTAAAGAAAAAAGAAGTTATGTACTCACCATAACGTTCCATCTGAGTAGCTTTACTTCATTTGACTTCAACCTGTGGGAATACGGATCCGTATCGGATCCAAGCCAGCAAATATTACTAGCATCAGCTCTGAGCTCCACACTCCTCTCCTTACCCATAATACACCTCCACTGCCTTACATCCCCAGATCGAGTTTGCTGAACTTATACGGAGAGCCCAACCTGATAATATACTTGTGACCTATACTGCAGCCCGTACGCTGATCATGTGCCAAGGTCCGGGGGAAACAGACAGGGATGGCTGAAGACAAATGAAGTACAACTACTCATATGGAACATTATGGTGAGTACATAACTTCTTTATCTGAAGTGGTTTACAGAGTCCACAGCTACTAAAATTCCTGGGAGGCCCTCATGGAAGGATATTCTGGAGCACCGTGGAACCAAAAGATGCTCTCCTTCTGGAAATCCAATCCAATTTATAATGAGAAATATATGTATGAGATGAGGACCAAGTAGCTGCAGAGCAAATGTCATCCAAAGACACACTAGACCAGAAAGCCGCAGACGTAGCTATGGACCTAGTGGAGTGAGCTTTTACTTGACCTGGAGGAGACATGCCTCTGTCCTTATAGACCTGCAGGATGCATGACAAAATCCATCTAGCTATAGTGACCTTGGGGAAACAAACTATCAGATTTACGGAAATTTTTTGTCCTGTGTAAATAGAATTGTAACAGTCTATGAACACCCAACATGTGCAGTTTGTATTCCAATTTGTTCACAAAATTGGGAAAGAACATAGGCAAATTTATAGTCTGATTGATACTGACTGGTGATGCCAACTTAGGAAGAAAATATGGATTGGTCTGAAGGGAA
Organism: Protopterus annectens; assembly: GCF_019279795.1. Taxonomy (NCBI): domain Eukaryota; kingdom Metazoa; phylum Chordata; order Ceratodontiformes; family Protopteridae; genus Protopterus; species Protopterus annectens. The sequence continues at coordinate 765,600,602 of NC_056745.1, read as the reverse complement.
ACTGTCTATGAAAAATCATGTACGGAAGTTTGATGGACAAGGTCTGTAATTCTGAAACCCTTCTAGCAGAGGTGATAGCTACCAGAGAGACTGTTTTCCATGACAAAAATTTTAGATTTGCAGTTGCGGCAGGCTCGAAAGGCAGAGTGACCAGAGCTTGGGGAACCATAGGGTCCCACTGGGGAATAGGATCTTTGATCGGGGGGTGTAGCAAAAAAGTGTCTGATAAAAGCTTTACACACAGTCTGGAAGATGCTAAGAATGCAGAATTCACGCCCACATGAAAATGGGAAATGGCAGCCAACTGAACTTTGACAGTAGAAGAACTAGCTCCATGCTGGAAAATATCAGCTAGAAAATCAAGAATAGTGGAAATAGGAGCCGTGAAAGGATCTAAACTGAGGCCCAGAAAGAAAAACGTTTCCACTTGCTGCTATAAACCTTTCTGGTCGAAGACCTATGAGCAGCTACCAAAATAGATCTAACTGAGGAAGATAGTCTGGGAGTCCTAGCAATTACGGGAACTGGAGCAGCCAAGCCATGAGCTTCAGGCTGTCCAGACTCGGATGATGCACCCCCCCCGGGGGGGTGTGAAATCAAATCCTGAATGGGATTTAGGATCCAAGGTGGAGCCAGAAGGTGAGACCAAAGGAAGGGAAACCATACCTGGTGATGCAAGAATGGGGCAATGAGGATCAGCTTGCTCCCCAGTCGACAAGCTTTCTGCAGAAACCTTGGAATGAGAGGTACTGGTGGGTAAACATACAGTAGACCAGGAGGCCAAGCATGAACTAGAACGTCTCTGGGGGACTCCCACGGCAGAGGGTTCAGAGCAAAAAGCTTGCTTCACTTCGCATTGGAAGGAGATGCGAAGAGATCACAGCAAGGTTGACCCCAGTTGCTGAAGATCTGTTCCGCTACTGACAGATTCAGAGACCACTTGTAAGGCATCAGAATGGTCCGGCTTAGTCTGTCCACTAGGATGTTGGACCATTCCGGAATGTGCGTTAAGATGAGAAAGCAACCAGTGGAGATTGCCTATTCCCACACTCTCATCACCTCGTGACAAAAGGGGTAAGATCTGGTCCCCCTCTGTTTGTTGATGTAACAGACTACTGACATGTTGTCTGACTGAATGCCAATTGTCCCCAGAGGAAGAAAGGCATGAAGGGCCTGCAACACTAGAATGACTGCCCTCATCTCTAGGACACTGATATGCAAGCTGGTCTCTATGGGGGACCACAGGCCTTGGGCTGTTCTGCCCGAACGCCCCCCCCACCCAAGTTGGAAGGCATCAGTGGTCACTGTGGTTTGGGCCGGAGCTGGAACAAAAGGTAATCTCTCCAAAATGTTCGGAGAGGTTATCCACCATACGACTCGATTTAGGTGGATAGGATAAGTCAATGGCAGTTCCAACAGGGACCACTGAACCGCTGGAGTCCACAGAAGAATCCGCATGTGTAGCAGAGCACACAGAAGAAGAGTTATGGTCACTGCCATCGAGCCTAGGGCCCTCAACACCGATTTTGCCATTGCGAGGTGGGAATGGTATCAGGGAGACATGCATCTTGAGGTTCTGAACTCTCTCTGAGGTCAGGAATATTTTGCACTGAAGAGCATCTATCCTGGCCCCAATATAGTATATCACCTGTACAGGATCTAGGAGAGATTTGGATGTGTTGATTGTGATGCCCAAACTCAGAGCAAGTGTCAGAAAGTAATCCCTGGTTTGGGAAAGTAGACACCAGGTGGGAGCAGTGAGAAGCCAATCATCCAAGTACGGATAGACCTGAATCCCCTGAAGGCTCAGGTGAGCCACTACAACCATCACTTTGGTAAACACCCTGGGGGCTGTGGTGAGTCCAAAGGGTAGGGCCCGAAATTGATAATGATTGGCTCCTAGCTGGAAGCAGAGGAACCTCCTGGAGCTTCTGTCATTTTTATGGGATAGTAAGCATCCTGGAGGTCTAACAAGCACATCCAGTCACTCTCTTGCAGATACAACATGGACTGTAGCGTGACCATCTGGAACTTCTCTTTGGCAACAGACAAGTTCAGGGTACAGAGGTCCAGAATGGGCCTTAAGTCCACAGTTTTCTTTGACACCAAAAAGAACCAGGAGTAGAAGCCCGATAAGCACTGATCTGGGGGGACAGTTTTGATGGCTCGTTTTACCAGCAGCTTGGAAATTTCCTGTGCTGCTGCCTCCCTTTGCATGGGTGGAATGTCCAGGAGGTGTCTGAGATATGAGGTAACCTACGAAGGGGACAGAATATCCTCTGGATATGATTTGAGGCACCCAACGGTCCTTTGTTATAGACTCCCATGCCACTGGGTGCAAGGACAATCGACCCCTGACTGCCACAGAGTAAAGCAGCCCAGGTCTGTCGGAGAACGGTTCTCGAGACCCAAAGTTCCATGGACTCCCTCTGCCTCTGGGCCGGCGTCTATTCTGTCCTCCTCTGCCTCTAGGGGAAGAGCCTCGAGTGTCCCGGGAATACTGAGACTTCCGGAACCACATATTCTTTTGCCCTCCCTGGTTTTGAGAAAAAGAACTTTTAGGGTTAAATAAGCTGATTCCGATGGCAGACAGTAGTCCTTCTCAGTCTGGTCTAGTGTCTCCTTGACTGTCTTACTGAAAAGTGTAGAGCCATCATAACGGGCATTGGCAAAAGATGCCTTAAAGGGCTTGGAAAATTGACAAAACCTGAGCCAGGTGTTACGCCTCATGGACATGCCGGAACCAGCCACCCTAGCCATTCCTTCTGTAGCATGGGAGAAGAGTCGCATGGATGTATTTGATACTGCGTTTAGAGTGGCCATTTTCATGGAGGGTGAAGCCTTGTCCTCCTGCAACATGGACTTTGGTGGAGACTCCTCCAGCTCCTTTACTAGGTCGCGTTGGAGTCTAGTGACATGGGCGAAGTAATTCAGCGCCCTGATCAAAAAGGTAGCTGAAGCACACACCTGCTTCCCTAGGCGGCTCATCATCCATGACTCCCAGTCAGGAGGGTGGACCGAGGAACACTTCTGAGCAAGTTCCTTCTTAGTGGCTGCTGCTACCACCATGGTGTTCACAGGGAAGCCCTTATTCCAGGATGGCCTGTCAATGGGCGGGCTTAAAATTTTATCGGGTCACTTGGGGATAGGCTCCATGGTGTCCGGTTCCTTCCACGCCCACGAGGTGATCAAATCCATTAAATGATCCGTGGGAGGGGACACCCAGGAAGTCGATGGGCCCATGCCGAAAGCCTCCAGGAACACAGACTCATCAGAAGAGGGCTTGGGAGGGTCGACCAACCTCCCCCACTGGCACAGGATCTCCATGATGTCCTGGAAAGGAGACATCCTTGGGAGGTGATCTTGGGGAACCCTCTCCATCATCTAAATCTGTGTCCTCGGTGAGGGACTCGGGGAAATCCAAGTGCCTCCTCTTGCATGTATGCTTACGAGGCACATCTCCAAGTGGGGCTCTCAGGAGAGCGCTTGCAAGCCATCTGTTCCTCAGAGGGAACCATCTGGGGCTCCAAGCATGGGCTGTCCCTCTGGTAAGACAATGGGGACCGTAGACAGAGCCAAGGGGGGTCTGGGGATGAGTCCGAGGGGGCGGTCAGGGGTCTCGATCTGATGAAAAGGACCCTTTCTACCACATCAAATGCCAAAGGAGAGCAGACCTCCTGAGAAGCTAATAAGAAGGCTGGTCTCCCCAGGTCAGATGTGAGAACTGGAGCTGGTCCTGAAGTGGACAGAGCTCCCAGGAAGGGGACCTGGCCAGAAGTCAGAGCCAATGGAAAAGGTTCCACTCCCTCGGATCCAATACCCAAGCTCTGGCTCCAAGTGTGGCTCAGATCCGAACTGGTCATATCTGAAATGCTCCAGGCAACTGTCTGCATCGAGGAAAGTAGTACAGTCGGCACCGAACCCCTGACCAAGGCCAACCTCGGATCAGAGTACTCTGAAGCTGAAGGTCGGATTGGGGAAGGAGAAATGGGTTGAAAGAAAGGAAACGAGCTCCCCCCTCCAGAGGGTGGGAGGGCTGGCAAGACCCCCATCTGGATCTGTGTATGGATAAAGAGCCTCATCATCTTATCCAGATCCATATCTGATAAGGAGCTGGTTGACCATGATGAGGCCACTGACTCCGACCTGGCGGGTCAGGGAACAGAGGTCTGATAGACTGGGCATGCCTCCTTTGGCTCCAGGAAGAACCATGGAGACCGGAGCTGAGGGGAGTCATGGATCTGTGCTGACTTGCTCGGAGAAGTGAGGTCCGGGAACCTCTTCCTCTTTTCCTTTGACTTCGACTCTCTCTCCCTTTCTCTACCTCTGCTCTGCTACTACAGGCTTTTATGCAGGAGCTTGAGTCCCAGCCTGGGAGGGAGGAGAGGCAAGAGAAGATGACGAAGGAGGGTCGGTAGAAGGATGAAGAACTTTGAGGGCCAACTTGGCCTTCCTATCTTTTAAAGCTCGGGGGTTGAACCCCGCACAAATGGAGCAATCCACACTAAGTTTGGCCACACCCAAGCACAACACAGAGTGTGGCCATCTGTTGGTGAGAGCTTATGGCCACACTCTGTGCAGCACTTAAAGACAAGCTTTTCAGCCATCCTGACAGAATGAAAGAAAGCCTCAAAAAAGACAGGCAAAAACATTTAACTCCGGCACACACACCCACTCACCATGCTAGTCTATAGACAACACTGGGGGGGGCACCACAGAACAAACTACTCTATTTACCTAATCGGACTAACACACGATGCCAAAGTGATGGGAGGGGTGAAGGGATACCTATACTATCCTAGATCAACGAAAAAGAATGAAAGTTTTTAACTTACAGTAGTTAAATAACCCACTGCTAGCTGGAGCTCTGAAGACACGATATATAAGCAAATTGCGGCAAACAAGGTCTGGGGATGGAAGGCAGTAGAGGTGTATTATAGGTAAGGGGAAGAGTCTGGAGTTCAGAGCTGATGCTAGTAATATTTGCCGGCTCGGATCCTATACGGATCCGTATTCCCACAGGTTGAAGACCAAATGAAGTAAACTACTTCAGATCATACACTTAAAAAGAGAGACTTGACATAACCCAGAAAAAAATGTTGCACATCATATGAATGTAACCTTAAACCAATAGCTAGTGATACTCCATCATTGAAGCCTGGTGATGTCTGGGGATTTAATCTAATTTGCCTTTCAAGTTCACACAGCTCAAGTAAATCAACCCAAAGTCCCCCTCTACTATTCTTTGTGATAGTATCTAACCCAAAAAATAAAAACTTGTGAGTACAAAATTTTGAAACCATTAGAATATATATATATATTTTTTTTACATCAAAAAAATGTTTGTATATTCTGTCATGAAGTTTTCTTTTGGTTTTTCCTACATAAAAACGTCACACACTTGAATGGAAATCAGAGAAAATATTCAACCCATTATTCATCACATAGTCTTTCTCTAGTATACGTTTGCATTGAGTGTAAAAACCACACTTGAATGTGCCCATTTTTATTTGTTAATGCCCCCTTACTTTCTCTATTCTGACCTTCAAGGCATTGTTTTAGTGATTTACCTTTCCCAAATACCATTCTAGGTCCTGCTTCCACTGTTTCTACAGCATTTTCACAGGAGCTAAAACATTTCCAATTATCTTTTAAAATTTTCAGAATGCTGTTACTATCAGTCATGTATATGTGATGAGAAAACGGTCTTGAAAGACAATGGTGTTTACATCTGTGTCCCTGTTGCATATGAATGGCTCCTGGTCTCCAATTATAGGTACCTATAACCCCTGATTTCTTTACTGTTTAACTTCATAACAAATAGTGACAATAGTAGAGGAGAAATACCAACAGGTAAAGGGTATCACAGGATATAAACCACTCGCACAAGAAAGGTGGGTAGATAAAGGCTAACCAAGACAGAAAGTAAGATAGTAAATAAATAAGATTTTAAAAACACTGGAACAAACTATAAGCAAAAAAAAGCACGGGGGTCCACTGGTAGATGCAACTACACTTTGTTTAGCTCTTTCATCACTGTTAATCCTTCACACTTCTTTTTTGCTTATTAACTAAGATTTTACTTAGCTGCTAGGGAGGAGTTGGCTGATGCGTCTTTCTACAAGAGCAGCAAACAAGATCTGAGGTAATGTAGAGAGGGGCAGTGTGGGTAGACTCTTAGCTCAAGAGTTTTTTGGCTGGCGCAAGCTGTATAATAGCCGAACCGGTTCCAAGGATCAGAACTGCAACCTAATTCTCAAGAATTGATGAAGACTGACATCAGATGGCAATATTGCATTCCACTTATGATGGTTCTATAATAAAAAGTCAAAGTACTGAGGAAATGAAAGTGCATTGTAACAATGTACAAGGACGTAATTTCAGTTCTGGACCATATGCTTAGTTCAGTACTCATTGGGTTACCCAAATAAGTTTAAAAAATATATTGTGGGATGTCTTTGTAAAAACGTACTAAAACAAAAAACAATGAACTTTTTGGCATAAGAACAATCCCTGGCTATTTTTTTTCCAATTGCAACTGGATCATCACCTTCAGAGTCAGAGTCATTCTATGCCATTACTGCATGCTTCACAATTGACACATTCTATACCAATCTCTTTGGCAGGCTACCACTCTGTCTGCAGCCCCTTTAGCCTTACATGAAGCTGGTCAAGGTATGCAACATATAGTAGAAAAAACATTAAATGTACTATAGTAAGCTCATAAAATGAGCTTGTTTTTAAGCACCTTTAACTGAGAAATGCATATCCAGTGGAGGTACCAAGAGACTGCGATCCTACTTATATAACAGCAATATAGTGGTATTTGTTTCTTCACTGCAGAATAGCAAATATAAGTACACCATTTTAAATATGCGCATGACTCGGAGATTTTTTTCAAGAATTCATGATAATGACAGGCCTTGATGTATTATCAACAGCACCATAAGTAGCAAATGACTATTTTGTTTGTAATATTACTAAGAATAGAATACACTTCTCTGAATCTGGTCTAACATTGAGCTTTTATAAGACATTGTGTGTGCTAAATTCCCTAACAGCTAGCCTGCTAATATGCAGACTATCATATTAATCGTGTAACCTTGAATTCTAATTAAGGAACAAAATCAGACACCCCTTTTTGTTCATAGTTTAACATAGTTTAAGTGTTGCCATTAAGGGAAATCATTGTTGGGAGTGGCATTTATCACATACCAATATTATAAAACTTTTAACATCTAATTTTCTGAATAAAAGTGTTTGCTTGATTTTACTGCCTTACCAGACTGCTTGGGATGAAGTTTGCAATGGCTGCTATATAACATTTAAGCTCATCCCAGTAAAAACCTGAGGCTACCCACAATCTTGAAATCATTCACCTGCTACTACTACTGCTTTCCACCTTAACTTACAAGGGGAGCAAGAGTGAAAGAGTCTGTATTAGTAAGCTTGGACTATTTCATACTTGTACCATGTTGCTAAAGCCTGGAATGCCTTATATTTATCCATCAGATCAATATCCTCTCTCCCATTCTTCAAAACCATTCTGAGAGACTTCCTATTCAAAAGCTGGCTCTGTTCATGTGCAACGCCAGAAAAACTATATCCCTAAATATGAACAGAGCATATGTTTCATAGAAGAATGAAATGAAAAACAACACGAGTTGGAGAGTATGTAAGGAAAAATTCAATAGTTATCTTTTATCAAAAAAATTTACGCTCGTTTCCTGCCTTTCCTGTAACTAGTCTAGTCCAGATACAGATTTGCTGTATCCAGCCCTGTTTGTTAGCTCCTGAGCCCCCCAAACATTTCTGTGTTGTAGGGAAGTCTTCTAGCTTATCAGTGGGAGTGGTTCATATGCAACTAGGCTATCGGCCCAAGGGCCTAAAAGTAAGCCTAGCCAACAAGGTTCCCTGGCTTACGCCACCCAAGAAAGTTATTTTCCTTTGCCTCTGTCAAGCAAAGCCACCGAAGTGATCCTGGGGTGCATTTCCTATTTCCCATCCACTTATCAAGATTTTTCTTGGAGTGCTAATGAGAAACTTTGCTTGATATAGATGAGTAGCTTGTTCCAGTGTATGGGAAGTCTCTGGGACAGGATTCTATCCCTACAGCATGTCCTGTTTATTGTGGTGACAAGGTTTAGGTCCCTAGAGCATGTAGCTTGGAGGGATAAGGATTTCTTTAGGTGTAGGATGTCAAACAGCTCTGGGTTTGACATAGCTTTATATGTTAGGCAGAGATCAGCTCGGAGTAGACGATATGCTATGGAGTAAAGCTGGAGTTTTTTGAGATGGTCAGTGTAAGGCATCTGTTTGAGGCCAGTATTCCTCTTTGTGAGGTACTTCTGTGGCCTTTCTAGCTGCTGCAGATGTCTGGTGAGGTACATTCCTAAAGGGGCGTTGTACTCTATAATGGGTCTGAGTATCGAGTAGAGGAGAACAATGACCTTTTCCTAGACGAGAATCCTTTTGTGATGAGGTGTGCCTACTGTCCACCTGGGTCCCCAGGTCTCTCATCACACATTTGGTGTTAAGTAGACTGCCGCCTATGTGGTAGTTCATGGGTACAGAGTTTTTACCAAATGGGATGACAATGCACTTTTTGGCATTGAGCTTGAGGCCATGGCTCTGACACCAGGCATCTGTCTCAGTGAGGACCTTCTGTAGGATGTCCACATCATTTGGGGACTCAACTATAGGTCCTAGTTTGCAGTCATCTGTGAACTTCGTTAGCCAAAGGCCTTCTGTGTTAGCCTGTACTTCAGAGAAGTAGATACTAAACAGGAGAGGTTCCAGGACTGAACCCTGTGGTATACCAATTGTCACTGGTTTGAAGTCCGATTTTATGTCTGCAACTTTTACAGTGTGGGTTCTGTCAGTGAGCCAATTAGCAACCCATCTTGTGACGTACGGATTTATACCTAGTTTAATGAGTTTAGCTATAATTCCAGAATGGGGGATGGTGTTGAAAGCCTTAGCGAGGTCAAGATAGGCTGTGTGAACCACCTTACTCTCATCTACAGCTTTGGTGACTGCCTCAAAGAAGTCGATCAGGTTCAGGAGGCTTGATCTGCCTTTCACAAACCCAAACTGGGTGGGGTCCAGAGTTTGGAGGTTACCAATGTCTGTTTATGAGTTCCATGATGATACATTCCATGGCCTTACAGACCAGGCTCGTCAAGCTAATAGGGTGATAGTTCCTGGGATCAGAGGTGGTTCTCCTTTTGTGAAATGGGATAACTTGCTGTGCACCATTCAGTGGGCACAAAGCCTGATGTCAGACTATGACTGAACATGGTGCTTAGGTGAGGAACCAGTTCGTTCTGAAGTTTGTGTAAAATGCAGCCTGGGATGTAGTCCGGTCCCCACGGATGCTGTGTTTTTGGCTTTAGAGAGTGCAGTTTTTACCTACGTAGTTGTGATTACAGGGAATCTGCATTCTTCCTGTATGAATATTAGCCTTTTAGGGGGTGAGAGGTGGGTAAAGTTAGCACTGAATCTATCTGCCTGGAGGTTGGCAATATCAATTGGTTATGTAATTTTTGTGCTGTAACTCGGAGTAGATTTGGGTGTTGCCATTGAGATTCTTGACATAGCTATAGAATGGTTTGTGGTTGCCCTTAGAATCAGTGGTGATTTTGTTTTTGTAGCTAGCATTGGAGGATCTTATAAGGGATCTCAGATTCTTAATGAGGCTGACCTTATCCTTTGATTAATATGTTACAAGAAACCACCTAAGAAAAGCAAAAATCTAAATTGATAACTTCACTGTGCTTGTCATTCTATGAATAGAACACAGATACAAATCTTGACAGGTGGTTTTGAAAGTTCTAGTGTGAAAAGAAAAGACCATTCTCCATGACATTTAGTGACAACGAATCTTCTGCGATGCAGATTAATACTACTTCCTCTTGTGATTCTCCAGAGAGTTTCAGTCTTTATGAACTCCACCAGGAGACACATGAGTGTATCCCATGATATGTATACCTTGAATTATATGGGTGAACTGTTTTTGCTACAGTGAGCCCTACATGTTAGAAAGATGAGACTCCCTTGTGCAGAGCAGGTAACTAATACTGAAATCCATAGACTCAGCATAGTTTCAGAGGGCAACAATGTAGTACCAAAGAACATGCTTAGGTATTATCTTTTGGGAGCACCAAGGTTAGGGAATATGAATTTTGTACTTTAGAAAATGACTACAAGATCATTTCTTTAATTTTTTGACTGTTTCATTTAAGGGCTTATCTCTGCCAGGCTTATAGACTACAGTTCATATACTCACTTATCCTCTAATTCCCAGCTATCCATTTTAGAGGGTAAGTAGTAAAAATAAGTCATGAACACAGATTTATCAAAAAGACTGGCAAAACAATCACAAATTTGTATTTAAAGTCTGATTAGAGATATCTGAAGAAAAATGGTAAATAAGGGCAAGCTGCTATGCAGTTGAAATTACTCTGAAACTAACATGGTATTGGTTCCAAAAATGTGCTACTGGAAGCACAGTTGGAATTCCCACTTTGCTGCAAAAACAGCCTTCTAATTTTACTACAGTAATTGGATAGGTTACATAGAGATGAAACGAAAGAGGCTTGCTTCTAATGACCCACTGGTGGTAGTAAAACTAGGCTTTCAGAATCCAGAGGTAGCACTAAAGGTCAGTCCAACCTGGTCAAAACTTGGTGATTACAATAGTCAAGTCTAGATCAAGGATTCCACTAACATCTTGCTTGGGAGAAGAGATATACAACAAGGCAGATCATGTCACAGCATAGAAATTAAACTGAAGAAATGGAACAACTTAAATGTTGGCAACTTATTTTGATGAGATTACACTTGCCAAGAATAAAGGAGAAAGGGTTGTTTCCAAACTTAGGGACCCTATAACAAGAAAAATAACCAGCGATCCTATAGAGGTATTAGAGATATTTATGGAATTTTATAAAAATTCATATAAAGCCGATAAGTTGGAATATCAAGAAAAAGTACAAATGGAAATAGTTATGGAAGGCTTAAATATGCCAGGGTCAGAGATAGATGAGGCTTAACAATTAGTCAAAAATAGGAAGAGATGCGATAAAAATAGTGATGTACAACCAATCTGCAGGAAAGTTTCCAGGAATAGATGGTATTCCAATGGAAGCTAGGAGGAGAAAAAGTGATAAAGATCTTAAAGGTTTTGTTTAACAGCATTTCAAGAGGAGGGGAGGCATCAAAATCCTAGGAAAAAGCTGTGGTTACTAGAATACCTAAAGACGATAAAGGCCCAACTGATCCAGCTTCAAAATCAAGACCATTTCAATTTTAAACCATGATTATAAACTGCTTGCCTATAATGGCTACAAGAATGGCAAAGGTGATACCAAAATTGATAGCTATGGGCCAACATGGTTTTGTGGAGGGAAGGCAAACATCTGACATTACTAGAACAATGATGATTCAGACTGAAGCAGAATGTAAGAAAATACAGCTGTTATTGGACAGTCTTGATGCAGAGAAAGCATTCAACAGAATAAGCTGGGATTTTCGGAGTAGAGCAATGGAAGTATTTACATTTCCTGATACAATAAGGTTAATTAGAAGGATATAGGAAGGATTTAACACAAAAATCAAAGTGGAAGGTTATGACTGAACAGAGTAACCAGGAAGTGCTGTCCACTTTCCCCATTATTTGTGTTACATTTAGAACCACTGGGAAAGAAATTAGGGACGCAGAAATTCAAAGATATAATTGATATGATGTTCAAAAAAAGTTGGCTTTATTTTCAATGTTGTGGAATATTCTGAGTTTTTTAGGATATAAAATTAAAGACAAAACAGACTATAGTTTTAAAATATGCACCCACACAAATATTGGTTCAGCAATACCCATATTTATGAGGGCATGATTAAATGAAGTATTCAGGAGTATGGAATAAAAAGGATTCAGTTATGGCATCTATGGATATGTGGGAAGAGACTAAACAAAAGATTACAAAAACTGAGAAACTGGAAGCTCTTGCCTATGAACATAGATATCAAGATACAAGCAGTAACATGTTTTTAATCCATTTAAAAATATGCCTGACCTGTGTATAAAACTAATCAACCAGAGGAGAAGTTAGGAATAGCAATGAATAAAAATAATTGAAGGATTTTATTTTGGCGGAAAGAGGTCAAGAGTTAAGTGGGATAAGTTGATCCTCCCAAAAGAACAAGGTTTAGGATTACCCAAGGGGTATTTTAGGACCAAATTCATAGTGGTAAGGGATGATGACGTGGGGGGGGGGTTCAAGAAGTAACTAAATGTGATTTGGGATGCAGATCTTTAAGAATAAAAGTCATACAGAATATAATATTCATAAAGCAGAAAGAATACCAAGAACTAAACCAATACAGGAATGGAAAAAGTCTGCTTTTAGGGATGACTGCAATTAGAGGTACAGAGAACAGACAAGATGGGGCTAGAATTTACTGGATGAAGATGTCAAAGGAAACATGGTATTTGGAGCAAATATTTAGAGAAGGAAAGTTAATAGAATGTGAAGAGGCCAAGAAGACATTTGTATTGCAAGCTAGTGAATGCCTTCCTGGTCAGGGATTGATAAAGTATAGATAGAAAGAAAGGAATAGGGGAATCCTAAATAATCTGCATTGGTTAAGTTTTTAATTGAATCTGGAACATAAGCTACTAATAAAAAAGGGATTAATTAGTAGGGTGTATAAAATACTGTACAATAACGATAGGAATCCATCTGAAGGGGTCAGAAAAAATTGGGATGCGAGATTAGATATGCAATTATATATATATATATATATATATATATATATATATATATATATATATATATATATATAAAATGGGATGACCTATGCCTGGCTCCTAAATATGTAACAAAGCTTAGAAGATTTAGGATTTTTCCCTGGAAGTCTTTGCATAGATGCTTTTATACCCCAAGCAGACTCCAAAGAATTTTTCCTCAGGTAGATGGCAAATGTTGGAGGTATGATAGGAAAAAAGAAGTAATTAGGAACATATATTTTGGGGACAGTAGAGTTAGCAGACTTTTAAAGTTCATTACAGAGCAGTTGATTTATTCTGTACATTTTAAAATATCAGACATTAACACCAAAGGGACTGAATGTTGATTGTTGTTGGAAGAGTGTAATATGAACATGTCTTTTTAAATGGTAATAGATTTTTAATTGTTTAATGATCATCGAATTATGTAAAGAGTTAATGGGTGTGTATATAAATATGGATTAGAGATGTATTGTCATTTACTCCTTGAAGGCTTTGTTGAGCCGAGGCGCTAGAGACTGTACAGAGAATAAATCGATTTTGGTGAACTGGCTGTTGTTGTATCCTGAATTTGAGTTTTCATCTTGTTCGAGCTGAAGAGCTGGTGTTGTGATTCATTACAGAGCACTCTGTTAGGAATACTGGGCAAGCAAATGTGTAACTATGGAAATTATTTTTTTTAAATTGGGATACAGGCTCTGAATTGTCTAACTATACTAAGACTTAAGTTTAATCCTGGTGGTGGCTACTAAAAAATCAGTTACTAGAAAATGGAAATCAAAATCTAAACCAGCTATACTTGAAGGAGTAGATACTGTAAACACAGATAAAAGAACAGGAAGTCAGATCTTTAGAAAAGGGTAGGAGTAAATTACATAGAAAAAATGGAAATTGTGGGAACAGTAAATGCAGAAAAATGTTTTGAAGGAGGAATGAGGTTTAAGAAAAGGCAGGAATTGAATGTATGCAATGTTGCTTAGATTATATGATATAATATATGTGATGTATAACGTTTGTAAATGTGAACTTAATATAGTTTGATAGCGTCATATAATTTTTATCTATGTGAAAGACAGTAATTCGATAAAGGTGTTAAAAATGAATAATCCTGCCTCCGCCTCCTCCATAGAAATGTGACCTAGATGGTTTTGTTGAGCCCTCACTGCAAAACAGTTTCTTTCACACTGGTAAACTCATTCTCAGTATTAGCTGAAATGAAAACAAGCATTACGCTGGTAGAAGGCATCAGAAGGGCAAAGTGTTAGATGGAAAACTCTGGTATAATTTGTAAATAAAGTTGCAGAGATGTTCAAAACATGCTTCTGCAAATGACAGATCCAACATAACTAATGTAATAAAGGTGGGAAATAAATCATGGTTTACAAATTGAGATATGTAAATCAAAGTTTCTGGAAAGGAAAATGTCTGGTGGAACATAGTAGAAGCTACCACATAGTATGGGAGAAAAGCAACATTGCTCAACAGAAAGAGATCTAAACTCAAGGCATATTAGATTACCTAAAACAAGAAATGTGTAAAAAAGGCAACAAGGTAACAACGATATGTAGAGGATTATAGTTAGTGAAAAAGTTGGTCTTTCAGTGTACATTCAGCCAGATCTAGTCCAAACGATTGTGGTAATAGTTATAGAAAAGTCTGAAAACGAAACAATATAATTTTTAAGCAACAGAATTTGGAGGGCATTGGGAAGGTGAAAATAGTCTTCTATACTCAATTGCCTTGTAATTCTTATGACCTTCACAGAGATCACACCAACTATGATGAGCTTTCCTGCTTTTCTCAACATAAAAGTGCACAGCCCATGGTTTGCCTTAATTTCTAACGGCAACATATCCAGCCACCCTGCAAGCCACATCAAATCCTACTTGAGGCTGTCATTTCCCTTCTGTGACCATTATGCCAATCTTGAAGTTGTCAGTATGCATGCTGATCTTGTTTTTCATTCCACTGCAATGGCAAATACACTAAGTGTCTCTAGACTCTCACACTGATTTGTACAGATGTTTGAGCTAAAAATATATTTGTAAAGTTACTTGTGTTAAAAATGTATTAACAGTAGGTCCTGCTGGGCAGAAATAATGTATGCATGAATATTATTGTAACTGATCAAATGTGCATGTTTATCAGAGAACTCTGGAAGGGTGGAAAGTTTGAAATAGTATTATAGCTTTCAGATACTGCCACAGATCTTGGCAAAGCTGTGTGTGTGTGTGTATTGTATCGTATCAGTCAGGTGACCGGAGGTGATGTCATCGGCTAACCAGTATCTGTTTTTTGAAACCCTCACAGCAGCACTTTAGAATCTGACAGATTTCTCACAGGATATATATCTCACACATCCACACAGAAAGAGACATCATCTGGCTTTTGCTGTGGTAAGACATTTGGGACACATCAACTTGCCTTGCTTTAGTAAGCAGTCAGGGAACAGTGATTCTTTAGTCAGTCAGGGACATTTAGTGAGAATAGTGTAGTTTCATTTTCTGCATCTGTGAGAAACTATCCAACTGTATTTATTTACATCTCTGTGGTAGAAACTCTGTTAATTCTATTTAGTATTCTCCTGTTTTCTGTTTTATTATACATCATTAAATATTTTAATATCTTTCATTGTGACTGGTCCTTTACAGAATACTTTTAACATCTTGAGAGTACTTATGCTTGTTTTAGTGATGCTGTGGCCACTCCTGAAAGCCTGGCTGCTTTGGTCAGACACTACCATTTGTGTTCGTATTAATTTTACATGGTATAATTGGATACCCTTTGCAAGAGCCTTAGGGTAACTGACTGGTGGCAGCTTGATTATGTCAGCGTCTGGACAGAAAGGGGCACAACTAGTAAATCAGTGCCAGCTCTTCCCAGGTGTGCACGTGCATGTGTGAAACTCAAATATCCAAGTGGGTGTGTTAGCTACTGGGAACAGGGACACAGAGCTAAGTGGGCAGTGTGGAGATTTGTGTGGGTCTGGAGAAAGAGTCCAGCCCCAAGTGCGCTCTGTGTGCTCTTAAGGGAAATTGTGCTTGGTGTGGGGAGCTGCATTTGTTGATATTGCGTGAATCCATCTTTGCTCTTAATGACCATCTGTCACAGGAGTCGGTGGTGAGGATTTTCTCTCCTTGATTGCTCACCCCATCGCACTATCTTCCTTAAGTTTTCCCAGCTCATTGAGGACCCATTTAAACAACTGATCAAGCTGAATAAAAAACTGTGCTGCAGGAAGCCATTGTGCTGTCATAATAAAGAATTATTTACAAAGTACATCAGCTTGTCTCATGGAATAGATATTATTGTTCCTGTGAAAGCTAAGTATACTGCTCCCAAGTTCCAGCCATCTAAATAAGGCAGTTGCCATCACCATCCAAGACTGCAGAAGAAAACAGTTACTAGGACAAGTCTACCTAGCAGGCTTACGCATGAATAAAGCAATTTTTCAGTACTAATAACTTATAAGAAATGGAACAACTTACTCATAAATCATTACCACCAACTTTTAGCACCCATTGAGAAAGCTCATACACATTTTACCTCATCTCTCTGAAGTCCCTTGAATTTCATTATTTCCTTCTTGTTTGCTTTATGTTTGATAATTCCCCCCAGCTTTTGCCTGCTATTGCTCTACCCATATGGTTTCTATAAATACAAAGATGACGAAACCATTCACTACTTCTGTTTCTCTAATAGCACTCTTGGACATTCTCCCTCATTTCTTTACACAGTGTTCCATTGATACCACTTCTGTTCTCTGCGTGTTTAAAATAATCTCTCTTATTACTGTTTGATTATCTTAGTCTCTAGATTAGCCTTAGTCAGATGACTTTTTTGCAGCCTTTCTGTCCTTCCTGTCAGATGACTTTTGTTGCCTTTCTGTTCTCCATAGGCCTTCTACTCCCCTCCCTACACATTCATTTCTCCCTATTTGCCTTCCTTTTGTTTCAGCCATTACATCCCACTTTTACATTTAATTTGAACAGTCATTTTCTCTTTCTATTAATTCCCTCTTCTGTAAGAATCACTGCTTTTTTTCAGCGTCTTCTGAGGCACCCCACAGCTCTTCCACTGTACTCAGTTCATTGTTATGGCTTGTTGCATTTCCTAAGAGTCTACCTAACTTGTAATTCATATACAAGGCCACCAGATTCCTTGGTAAGTGGTGCTAAAACTGGGCCCTAGAATAAGGGAAAACATCTAATTGCCTTGGAAATAGAGGAGGATGGGATACATACTACTTAAAAGTCGGCCTACAATGAAGCCTCCGTCATTTTAGAATATTTAATATCTGCAGTTACTCTTAAGCCAGATCGCACAAATCTAACAGGAAGAGGCTTAAAGGAGTCAATATGCTGCATAAAGATGTTCAAAGTCAATTTGTCCCCAGCTGCCTCTGTTCGATGTCTGCAATTGCTTAAGTGGAAAAGACAGTACAAGTTGTAGATTCCATGTCCTCCCTTATTTTTTGGTAAATATAGGGGATCTGCAGGCTCAGTCTCTTTTCAGTTTTTTTTTCTTGGAGTGTTCAAAGTACTTAAAAGCAGAGGCTTCCCTCACCTCACTTTTTTCACTAGCCAACAAACTTTTAACAGTTTATTCTTCTAATTTCTAAGAGTTTTCTTAATAAATCTATGAGGAACTCTCACTCTTTCAAACTTTGTGTTCCCAAGTGTGTTGCATATAATGTATGGTGGACCCAAGGCAAAATTTCATATTCGTGTTTTGTATACTTTTAAACCCATAGTCACATTAGTGAACAAAACAGAAATATAAGCCAAGCTAGAAAGGACAAACCTGTAACCAAAGTCTAAAACAGTCTGTCCAACAAAATGTCTCAGAGAAACAAGGAGGAGGAATATAGCACAGGAAAACCACAACCTATGGAAAAGGAAAATTTAAGAGGAAGAAAAATTAAGAAAATCACAGCAAAAATACAACAGGATTTTTCCTGATCTTAACTGAAAAAAAGCAAAGAATCTCGGATATAAAGGATTTTTTCAAAGAAAAAAAAGAAAAATAAACAGCAGGCTGGGGCCAATCTCCAGTGCTGTAGCTTTCATGAGCAGCAAAGGAAATCTGGAGGGAGAAAATGGGTGCAAAGTATTATGGAAGGTAGGAAGGAGATGAAACCTGGGAAAGTTTTTAGTGCAAGCTGACTTCAATCTGTTGCACAAGTCCTATAGTTTAAACAGGATGAACTGGAACATGTTAGATAAAAGGTTACAAATATTAAGGATGGAGTGGATCACCTTAGATACAAGGTTACAAATGGTAAAGTTTTAAAAGAAAATCAGGAAGGTAAGTCGGTGTATATATATATATATATATATATATATATATATATATATATATATATATATATATATATATATATATAGGCATACACGCAGAGGCAAAATAAAGTGGCACCCCAACTAGAGACATTTGTCTACGCACCAGATTTCTTAGTTGCAGCCTTCACCATTGTCAAAATACCAAACTGCATTTGCATCATCTTAAGCATAACATTTTTGTAGTCATTGGGTTCTTCGGAAAGAAGAAAAAAAAAAAAGATTTTTAGGAACTTACCTTGTACTTTAACAATCTGGACCATCATTATTGAGCCACACAACTTCAGGACAGCCTTAATGTCAAATCAGTGACAAAATCTTCAATAGACACTAACTTTCTTGCAGCTTGTTGTGACGGAGCTCATGTTACAAATGCAGATGAATTGCATAAAACCCAGAGAATTGTAATAAAACGAAAGCAAAACCTATTATAAATGACTTCCCATTTTGAATAAACAAAAAATTATTAAAAATGCACGTTTGCAATAGGATTTTTGTCCCCTGCAAAAGTCGCAATTAACTACAATGGTCAATCAGGAAGACCAGGCCCACACTTAATAAGGGCAGCAGGGGTTAGTATCACTTGGCTGGCCCATCACTCTCAGTCTGTGAAAAGACCATGCTGCTTTAAACCTTCTATGTCCCAGGAGAGGGAAGTTGAAAAGGTATGTTCTTGGACAATGGACTTGCTCTTTTAGATTTATTATGATTTTTTTTTACACGGTTTTCTATATGGTTAGAGGAGGACCATCCTACATAACAGGACAGAGTTACCAAACTGTTTCTCATGCAATGTCTTCCCTTATGGAAACATACCCTTTTAATAATGGCTCCTTATGAGGAACATGGTGTGAATACTAACTACATCCAGCTTATAGTGCCTTGCAAAAGTGTTCATATGACCAGTTTGACACTATGTAAACATTAAAACATATTCCTGGGGAAAAAAAAAAAGCTGTATATGTAACAATTGCTGTGGTAGAATGAGCCTTTGGAATGGAATAAAGAAAATGAAATGTACTTCAGTAACAGTAATGGATGCAGTCAGAAAGACATCCGGTTAAAGTGATCTTAGACCTGTCGATTAAAGCTTTCTGTGACAGAAAGGAACAAAAATGATCTATTATTGTGGACAGATTGTCTTTCCAGTGCAGGGCCTGAACTGATTGTGCACACCTATACAATAGGAATGATGCTACCTATGATTGGAGTGTTATAGGAAAAATAAAAGCTAGTCATGTTAAGGTTAGCTTCAAATATACTTCTGTTATGAAGGAAGCATTACTGTGTTAAGTTATCCTGACTCTCTAAAACATCTGGTATAACGACGCGATTAAAGGCTTGCACTGTAGAAATTATCATGGCAGAGTGGATAGCCTACCAGTAAAAAAAAAGTTACTTGAAGCCTGCAGAAGTTTTGGGTTCATACAGAGGCTTTTCTAACACCAAGCAGAAATCTAAAGGTGATACTGGGCCTCTAGGAAATGGTCTCAATACAAAAAAATGCACCTTTGAGAAAGGCAGTAGGAAGCCTTAATGAAACTAAGGATAAGGAATTCAGAACTTCAAGAAAATGTGGCACAGTATACTCAAATCAAGGGGTGGCGTAAGCCAAACACAATCGGGCTAGGCTTATAAATGCCCCAGGGCAGATAGCCTAGTATGAACCTATGAACCTATGTGATACAGCAGTTAAATGCACTTCAATGAAGGGATAGCAGTCTGGAATCACAAATGTGTGCAAAGTAATTGAGAATAAATGGAATGGGAGCTGAGAAAGGTTTCTGTGGCTGTTTCAGAGATAGAAAGCCAGGTCGACTAGTCATTCTAGGCCTTGAATTAGTTTCTGAGAGGAAGCCATAACTGCTCTAAGACGGAAAGAATTGTTTGCCACTAACAAAATTATAGAAGCCATACATTTAACTGGAGGGAGTATATTTCTGAATGAGACCTACCAAAATTAATCTCAGGCCCATCCAAGATAGGAGAAATGATTTGGGCTTCTGCAGAATGCGAAGAAGAAAAGGCAAACTATTTTGGCCAATATGGAGCTAGTAGAATGACTTTAGACTTGTGTTGATTAGCTATCCTGCTAAACCATATCATTATAAGAAATGGGGGATGAGAAGTATAAATGAATATAGGGGGTCCATTTCTGGACCACAGAATTCCTGGTAGGAGGACGATGGAGAAATACCCGCTGCATTTGAAGTGGTTAGGGAAGCAAAAACATCAGAGTAAGGCCTGCCTTAACATTGGAAATGTTTCTGAGCCACCATGGGGTGCAGGATCAATTGGAAGGCATCCTTGGAGAATGGCTGGATAAGATTCTAACATAGAATATTCCCATATCATGGCTTCTTTTCAAAAGAAAAATGAACGGGCTTTGGCCCAGTTTGTTGATGCACCAAACAATGTCATGTTGTTGGATTGCACAGTGATAACACCCTTTGGGGAGTGAGTTCTGGAAAGTCAAGATGACTGCTCATCATCAAGCTTTTGTTGAGTTCAGTCTTGTAAGATGGTCAGACAATTTGAACCATCTGTACATTATAATGCTCTCCCCATCACATAGCCAACATATCTGTGATGTCTGCTGCCAGTGAAATGTAAAACAGGAAGGGGGTATCTTCAGACATACTGGGGAAGTGCATACAGTACCTTGCAAATTTCTGAGATCCAAACAAGACATAACACTGGACTCAAAATCTGAGACTACCAGACATGTAATATCCACTTTAAACACTTGCATATGGTACTTGGCAACAAGCATCATTTTAAATTGATCCTGCCATGAGAACCAGGGTTTTGAAGCACAGATGTGCAGAAATCTGATGAAACTCTAGATAGAGAAATCTTGCCTTGTAAAAAGAGTATACTCTGTTCAATATCAGACATGCTCTGGACACTACTTAACTAAGTTAATTAGCTGCAACTTGAATTACGAGAGACTCAAGTGCAACTTTGTAAAGCTGACTGCAATGTCACGTGAGTGGAACAGGATCGGCTCGTGCTATCGGACTGCCGGTATGCAGCCCTCCCACTTAGAAAAACAAAGAAAAAAAATCTGTTAAACAAAAAATCCACTCAGAGTGCCTTTAAAGGCAGTCTGGATGCAGAGAAGGAGGTACCCAGGAATCTGTGCAGTCGACGACCGCACAGAACAGAAGAGCTCCGGACTGCTCCCTTGCAGACAGGGCCAATGAGGAGTGAGCTGAGAGCTCTCTCAGCTCTTGCGGGGATTTCACTGCGCGGGCGTCGTGCAGATGGCTGGATGGATTATGTGGCTTCGCTGGCAGGATGGGCGTCGTGCAGATGGATTCTGTGGCTTCGGACATGTTCTGTTGGCCGGTCGCTGGCTGCGGATATGTTCTGTGCATGAAACAGGTGTGTGTGTGTGTGTGTGTGTGTGTGTGTGTGTGTGTAAAATGCCCCAGTTGCTATATACTGCTGGCTAGAGAGAACAAATGGTGGTGGGTAGAGATACTCAAGCTTGAACCCTGTACCTTGGATGCAGGTGGCAAGGACCCGAATTCCCTATCCACCACCATTTCTAAAATAATTTGCAGATTTTTGCCTCATATTTGTTCTGTTCCTCATAAAATCTGTGGTTTCTGTATCTACATTTTTCCTTGGCTTGCAAAGTCTGTAGTGCAGTGGTGCACTGGTAGCATTTCTGCCTGACAGCTACAGGTTCTCTGGTTTGATTCTTGGCTGGGGTGCCTTCTGTGTAGAGTCTGCATATCCTCCCATCTTACAAAGATGTGGCTGGAGTTTTTCCCTGCTCTGCTGAAAATCGTCTTTTGTTCCAAGT
Source organism: Protopterus annectens (assembly GCF_019279795.1). NCBI lineage: Eukaryota > Metazoa > Chordata > Ceratodontiformes > Protopteridae > Protopterus > Protopterus annectens. Next base: position 765,578,662 of record NC_056745.1, on the reverse strand, counting down.
CAGACTAGTTTCCTGGTTAAATGTTTAAAAATAACAGGCATTTGAATTTCAGACTTCATATTCTTCAGAAAGTACATGGTAACACAAAACTGTTTATTCTAGCGGATGTCTAAGTTTATAACATGGATATTTTAAATTTGTCCCTATTTTTGGGACTGTATTCCCCCATTACTGGCTTTGTCCACATGTTTTTGCTAAGAGGTTGAGAGCTATGGTGAGAACCGAATTCACTGACTGTTTGGGCGCTGTAGTCCCCCATTATTGGCTTTGTTCACGTGTTTTGTGCCATGAGGTTGACAGCTATGGTGAGAACTGAATTCACTAAATGGTAGCCATTTAAGTTAGTCTTCCTTTCTTTCACAAAACAGCTGATTTGGCATAGTGGTATGTTTCTCTGACTGTTTTGCAGAGGATCCCCTGGGTTAAAGACGTGGCAGTAAAATGTATGGTGGTAACACAGCATTTTATTCTAGCAACTTTCCAACATTGTACAAGCAATGTTTAAAATGTGTCCCTGGTTTTTGGGCTTTTGTCCCCCCCAATAAATTTTGGCTTTTTCAAGATTTCTTGTGCTGCAAAGTTCAGAGATACAACTGTGTGTCGAGTAGATTTTACAAGGAGCTGAGAGCTGCAGGGGAACAAAACTTTAGTGCTTCTTATTCTGAGTCTGCTTGCATTGTTAATAGCACAACAGGTGGTGTACTTGCTTTTGATGCAGAAGGTTGTGGGTTCTACTCCCACAGTAGATAGATGCATTGCTGATACTGTACTGTGTTGTAAAGTCGGTGGATGATGCAGTCCTTTTTGGCAAAGATACCTAGAGTAGTAACTATGAACCTGTTATCAGTTTGCCATACAGTCCCTATTGCGATATTACTAGCTTATCATTTTTTTTTAATGCATGCATCATAGGAAATTTATTCCTCAAGGGCAACAGGCACTTTATTTGTAGATGAAAAGACAATGACATATAAAGTTGTTTGCCAGCAGCAACCTCTTCATTGTTACAGATTTCTTTAATGTGGAATTATTTAGATGACTTTTACACTTCAGAGATTGTGCATATTTACTGATACTGGTGGAGTGTAGAAGGTTGAGTAGACTTTTATGATGGAAATGTTCTGAATTGGGTAGTTTTGTCATTGGTGTATGCATTTTGTTTCATTGTTTACTACTGTTCAAAACAATACATTTAAAATGCCCTCTAACAACTGTACTGTATTGTACAAGGAATACAATTTAATACAATTGGGAAGGTGTATCAAAGGGCATGTGTATGTTTCGTGTTCAATGGGCCTATGATTTGAAAACAGCCCAAAGTTCATCTTTATCTGCCACTGGCAAAATGTATTTTCTTTGAATGTGGGTTTCAATGCTGTTTCAATGCATGTGAGTTTCAAGGGCAGAGAAGTTTAATGCTAAGTCTGTTTTCATTGTGAGACTGCATTGCTTTGTTTAGCAGATATCTATTGGGGTTTGTGCTGTAAAAATGCAAAATAAAACTTTCAAATGAAATTCAAATCATTGCAGAAGTAAAACAGTATGTACATTACAGTGTTTATGGTAAATGGGGCAAAATAACCAAGAAATGGGACACTGGAATGGTTGCAGGGGGGACGCACCAATCGACCATGATTTTGAGAGGGGAAGGGCAGCAAACTCAAACAGCCCTGGTTGAACTATACCTCTCAGCTGTCCATATTTTTGCAGAATGAATAGATATTTGCTTCTTATTTTTGGTTTGTTCCTCATAAAATGTGTGGTTTTCCGGCAAATCATTTAGGAATGAAGTCACTAAATGACAGATATTGAGTTTTACATCATAACCTTCAGAAAAATGCATGCTAAAGCAAGACCTGTTATTCTATCAACTGTCTTAAGTTTATACAAGAGCAATTTTTAGTAGTGTTTGTATGTTCCTTCAATATATTTTGGCCTTGTCCAGATTTCCTGCATTAACAGGTTGAGAGGTACGTGCAAATAAAATTGCTTTACAGAATTAGGCATATCCAAACCTCTCAACTGTCCCCGATTTTGGCTTAAAATGTTGCTCTTCCCCTAATAATCCCTCTGCAAAATGGCAATTTTGGAAGAAAACATGGAGGGTTTACAATTAATAAATAACTGTAATAATCAGTTATAGATTACTTTTATTTCAGAAATGCATGTAGATTCTTTTACTTTCTCAGCTGCAGTACTAATATTAAAAGTGTCCCTTCTTTGACATGTTCCCAGCTGTATTGTGTGCCTATTTTATAATTTTGCATCACATTTTTGGTCCATTTTTCATAAAATTGTGGGTTTTTTTGGCAAATTAGTGGCAAATCATTAAATACTGAAGTTAGAAAATAATGAAAGACATTTGAGTTTCAGATTTCATACCAAGACCTACTATTCTATTATCTTTCTAAGTTTATAAGAGCAATATTTAAAAATTGTCCTTATTTTTGGGCTTTTGTCCCACTTCTATGTATGGCTTTGTCCAGATTTCTTGCTCTGAGGTTGAGAGGTATGACAAATGTGTCAGGGCCATCACAGTCAGCCAGAGACATTTCAAATTGTGACATACTTGTTGCACCCACTCCCCATGTAGTGAGACTGGATGTGTCCAAGCAAGGCAAGGAGCAGTTATGCAGTGTAAATGCGCAGACTATCCCCCCATCCAAGGTAGACACAAGTACTACAGTTGCTTTTCATCTGTCATTGATTTTGCAGAATGTTCTGGTTTCTGTCATTTTTATACTGTTGATATATGCTTATTATTATTCAGAAAGTGCCTTTTGCTCTGTGTTTAACTAGCAGTGCTTTAATGACCATCGGGTAAGCTTGTCTGATACTGTAAGATGCAAGTAAGTTTTAATAAGCATTATTGCCAACATTGAAAGCCTTTCTGTTGTTGCCATGCAGAGAATACTTACATAACTAGATAATGTATAAGCCTCGGGTATTGAAATGCATATGACAGTATTTGTAATAAAGGCCAGGATTAGATTATGTTAAGCTCATTACAGGCTTTACCTGCAAACTAAACAATGCCAATCTATCATGCGTGGTCCATATCCTGTGCAGTAATACTTTAAGCAATATATGTTGAGTTTGTTTGCTTTTCATTTTTTACTTTGATCATGTTTTCCCCATGAAACAAGTAGATATTTGTCAAGCAGCAGTTCTTTTTTGGATAAGAAACATTTTTACAAATGAGGGTATCGCAGAGATTGCTACTTTCAGCATGTTACTTGGTACTTTAATAAAGCTGAATATAAATTATAATTAGAACTGGAGTGCAAGGAGAAGTGATTTCAGTTAAGTGTGCTTGTTTTTCTTATACTTGATTTTGACTGGCATTCCAGTAATGTATTTAAAAAGTAATTTATGTTTTCATGCCTCACATCCTTTGTTTCCATCTAGATATTAAGTAAGCTGTCATGCAGCCAATGGATTTAAATATTTTTTTTCTTCTACACTTCATTTTGTCTTGATTGGACTCCCATAATGATGGTTTGGCACCCAGGGCAGCGTATTTAATTAAAGTTTTTGTGGTTTTGAGGATAGCTCCTCCCCTTTCTAGTTGGTCACACCCATTCCCATTGACCCCACCCATTCAGCTGTCTCCTGCAGCCCCCCTTTGATTTGAAGTCAACAGCCACCACTGGAGTGGAATAAGATCAGACACTCCCATGCAGAAACATAAATAACTGAATTGAGTGTGCAGCTACTAACCAGTTGCCTAGGTAAAGACACTGGTTCACTGCAGCTTTTGGTAGACTGTCACAGTAAGCATTCATTTGCTGAACACCTTGAAGGTGGAGGTGTACTGAACAGGAGAGACCAGAACAGTAATTGGCTTCCACTTGGCTGGGACAAAAACTTTCAGCCACACTGGTGACAATGAAGTAGAAACAGGTAACGTGGAGGCCCGATGAGTACATGGGTCTCCTTCAGACAAGCATTGTTTAGACCACCAAAGTGTAGTGCTAGCCTTAGGCCCTTTATCTTTTTTGGTACTAAAAAAAAGCACAAAAGTCCACAAACTGTAGGAAAACAAAGTCAGCACTCCTAGAACCCCACACACACCAGCTCTTACCTGATTTTTACTGGAGGCCATCAGAGGTCATCTGTTCATTTACCCATCTCCCTGGAAATCTATTAAGGCAAGTTGATGGGCACAGACCGTAATATCCAGAGGACACAAGATTCCGTTCCATTCATTGCCATCACCACTCTCACTTCCCTTGGCTGATATCCCCTATCAAAAAAAGAGGCTTAAGTTGAGGATACCCTTTACGTCCAAAATACAGCTATCCAGAAAAACCTACCATGGGGGTCAGGGCAGGATTTTACTCAAGGTGTTTTTTGGTTTAATAAAAAGTATTTTTACTGCTCCCCAAGTGTTTTGCGGCCATTTACTACAAGGATTTACTTGAGGTGCTGATGTGTGTGGTTCCAGGAGTGCTGACTTTCTTTTCTGGTACTAAAAACCACCTTGAGTAAAATCCTGCAGTACCTCCATGGTGGGTTTTCCTGGATAGCTGTATTTTGGACATAAAGGGTATCCTCAACTTAAGCTTAATTTTTGATAGGGGATATCAGCCAAGGGAAGTGAGAGTGGTGATGGCAATGAATGGAACGGAATCTCGTGTCCTCTGGATATTACTGTCTGTGCCCATCAACCTGCCTTAATAGATTTCCAGGGAGACAGGTAAATGAACAGATGACCTCTGATGGCCTCAAGTAAAAATCAGATAAAAGCTCAGGATTCCTGCTCATGTTTCTTGAGTGGCTGAAAGCTTAATACTTTTTACCACAGGACTTGTACCTGGAAGTTGACAGCATTTTCCAAAATGCTGCTGGTTCTTTTGTTACCTTCTTCATATTGCACAAGCGTGCCTTTAACATGGGCCTAAAAAGCCTAGTCTTTTTTTGCTGTGTGCCACACCTAAAGCACTAGAAAATAATTACAGAGCAGACTAAAATTTTACACAGACAATGGTTGAGGTTTTTGCCTCCTCCATATTTTTACAAGTATGCCTTTACTTTGGGCATAAAAAGGCCTGGGCCCCCAAAGGGGAAAATTCATAAAGGTGACTGAAAAACCTCAGTTAACTTGAGCCATGCAGGATTGTGAATAGCAATGCAGATCCCAGAGCTCTGACCAAACCTTTGGTAGTATTATAAAAAATGCATCTCATTAGGTTGGTCACAGAAACAAATATTTGTCCTTAGTGGCACATCTGGCCAATGTCCAACAGTGTAGCACATTTTATCTGGGAGCTTCAGTTGGAAAGCCATCATGTGAGAGAGATAGCTTAGCATCTTTACAGAAAATTAAGAAGGTGCATAAATTTGCATGCTTGCCCAGGCAGTCCATAGCTATGGCGTACTTCTCTGATGGATGGGCAACATGTGTCTGGGGAGTGACAACCTTTGTGAAGGCTGGGGCAGAAATCAAGGAGCCTGCCTTATATGCTTCCAACTGGAAATCCCTCTCCCTAGGAGACCAAAGGATATGGATGAAATCTTAGGAAACATATGCTATCATGTGAAGGTTTTATTAAGATATACTACTGGCAACCTGTAGGCTATCCTCCAAAGATGAAACTACACAGGACTGCTGCTAGACAGAGGTTATTTTTCAACCTCCTTTGTGAGATAGACACCTAGTCAGCCAGTCAACACCCCTTGATGTACCATTGTAAGGAACTGCCTATTTCAAGGGTATGGTGTTGAGGGATATAAAGGGGGATCTGCATCCTTGACATCAAGTCATGAGTAGACCCTGCAATACATTCCAATTGTTTCTCTTGCACAGGAATTTCCTTGAAATTGTCAGAGGAGGATAATCAGAAAAAAAACACTCAAACTGAAGCCAAGGTAGCTCCTAGTCCTGCTTCTAGAGAAACAGTATGGCTAATAGCTTAGGAAGAGACTTATCCAGTGATAAGTTTGATGCCATTATCAAAGCTGGGTGAGGCATCAAGAGGAAGCAGTGGAATGTAGACTGCTTAATGCTGAGGTCTGGCTCAATGTGCAGCACAAACAGGGAAGTTGCTTCACTGGAACAAATATGGACAATGAAGGACCTAGTATTGACATCATCACAAAAGTCAAAAGACTGAATACAAGACACAGAGTAGATCATTTATGGTGCCAGTAATGATGGTTTCAATAGCATTAACTGATGGGGCAGTTAATGATGGAAACAATGCCATGGATTATGGTGCATACATCTGCAATGCAGTGTCACAATCACAGACAAAAGCCGTTGCCAGTTGCCAAACGGGATGTCAAGACTAGCGCACTTAAACGGATGCCATAAACTGGGAGCCGCAGGTGAAAAAAAGCATGCACGGGATAATGCCCAGTCAGATTCAGCATGTAAATGAATACTGATCAAATTTCTACACATTTCCCTTCCATTTTTCAATTTACGTATGGTACCATACATTACTAAAACACGACAATGTTTGCCTCCATGGAGGCAATCTAATAGAGAAATTGGTTACAGTCTGGTGAAGATTGATTAGCTGCTGGAGGAGAGAAACTGGCTAGGGATAATGTCCTCTGAAAACATTTAGGGGTTTTCCAAGCTAGGAGCTCTACAAAGATGAGACAAAAACCAGTTAGCACTTAGAAGCACAGGTTGCACCATGCATCCTAACATGGATAACCTTTCTGTCAGGTTAACTCAAGTTTAAGTGTGGCTGTCAATTTGGGACATTTGTTCCTATTGGGAGGGTAAAACTTCAATATCTGAAGATGTACATAGTTGTGTGTTTTAGTATTAAATTAATGGGTTTTAGGGGTATTGAGGGTTTGTTTTTGTTTGAGAGTTTTCAATAAAACAAAGTTTTATAAGAAATGACAGGCTCAAATGGATAGGACAAAAACTATATAAAAGTTCAACCCACCAAACAGTGTATGCATGCAACACAAAAGCTGGAACTAGACATTTAACAAAACCAGTGTTATACATAAAAGGTGGGAACATTTTAATGCAATGATGCTTTCAATACTGTCTTTCAGTGTCAATGGTCTTACAGATAAATATAAAAATAATGAACTATATTAAAAATGTATAGTGCAAATAATTATGTTACAGGAGACGTACTTGGAAAGAACTGAAAAGGTGAATTTGATAAAGAAAGGTTTTCAGGATAGTTATTCAGTTGAATATCTGGAACAAAGGAAGAGAGTAGTACTTATATTAAGTACTTGTATTAATTGCAAGAGTAGCTCCAATAATGATAGAAGAGGATAAAAAGATAATAATGGCACATTTGTAGTGCTAAGAGGCTACTGGCAAGGGAGGAGGATTACCCTGGCATGTACTTATATTCCACCTAAATCTGTTATAATGGAGCTTAAGAAATTTCTAGGAGAATTCAGTTTTCAGCAAGGAATATTACTTATGACCAGGTCTTCTTGTGGGTTTTGAGATCAACAGAGTTGCCTCCTTTGTGAATGGGGGTGATGTGAGATTGTTTCCATATGGTAGGTACTTCTGATTCAGATAAAGACCTGTTTATAAGGATACTGATTGGGTAGGCATCTGAGTCAACAGCCAGTTTGAGGTAGTATGGAGGGAGATTGTCAGCTGAAGTACAGCAGGGTTTTAGTTTTTGTAGCAGTTTCTTAATGGTGTCCGTGGGTATGGGCTGAAAAGAGAATGGTGTTTGTATGACATTGTGTTGAGATTGAGGTTTAGTAATGACAGGGTTAGGAGGAGTTGATGGCCTGGGGTTGATCAATTTCAGACTTACTAACACCCCTATTGCTGGACCCCCCCCCTTCAGCCTATTCAGAATAGGCTGAAGGGGGGGGGGTCCAGCAATAGGGGTGTTAGTAAGTCTGAAATTGATTTTATGAAGTGCTTGTTAAAGTTTTTGGCTATTTGTGATGGAGGGGTATCAGGTGATAGGGTGTGCTCTCCATTTCTTCCAGGGTTAAGTAGAGAAGATATGGAGTGCCAAAATTTACTGGGGTTGATTTTATGCTGGAAATGAAGCTGAGAATATGGCTTCTTATCTCTGTTGATTAGTTTTGTCACTTTGTTATGTAGTGTTTTGAAATTAACATGATTTTGTTCATTTTTGTTTTGTTTCCTGGCTGAACAGGCTGGGTCCCTTTGCTTCATCAGGTGTTTACATTCCTTAGAGAGCTATGGTGCGGAGTTCTTTTTGATACTTTTCATACGGATGGGAGCTAGTATATTAAGTATGTGAAGGAAGGCGTTATTAAAGTATAGTACAGAATCATTAAAGGGTAGTTGTTTAAGGGGTGTCCAGTCTATTTCCTGTAGGAGATTGTTGAATTTATGCTGGAAAAAAATAATCGAGTTCCTAACTGATGTTATAGTGTGTACTCTTAGTTGTTGGGAGCTTGTTCTAAGGGAGTAAGTTGGTTGATGATCGTTCAGAGAGCTAGGCAATGTACCAGGAGAGGGGTAATTAGCAGGGTGGGATACTAGAATCCAGATGGTTTACCACCCTAAACAATAAGTGAGGTAGGATGTTCAAGGTTACAAAAGACAAGTTGTCTGAACTCTAAATACGTGTCTCGAGCCACAGCATCTAATTTTATAGTTATGGACTTTTCAATGTCTTTCCAGGGATATATTACACTGATAGGAGTGAAATATGCTGAAGTGTTAATGTAGCTTCACCTTCAGCAGTAAAAGGCCTGAGTGTGGGTAGGGTTATCCTTCCAGCAGATTCAACACTACAAAACAATGCACACTAGACTTAACAAATTAAGTTACTTGCATATTGCCTTACATAGATTGAACTTTTCATGTGTACTTCTTGCCAAATGCAGGTGAAATTCAGCTCTGCAAGTTCTTTAGGTAGTGCGATATGATAAGTCTGACTACTGCTGCTGCTGAAGGCATATGTGCTTGTTTCGCTGGGAGGGAGAGAGAGAGGAAAAGCTAAGGATTTCTTGATTGGTTGAACTAGTTATGTACAGTACTATTTGTCTATACTCATCCACCTTAAGTAATGTTTGGCAAAGAGTAGTGCACTATGTTTCATAGTTTTGCATTTCTGCTTTCTAACCTTTAAACAAGACAATAAGCATACAGAAGGTATTTGTAGGTATGCAAGTTTGGGATTACTAAAAACTAAAATGGTGGCTTCCACAGTATAGGACAGAAAGAAAAATACACTAAACTAACAAGATGTGTATGCATGCAAATGTGGGGTTACGGAGATGTAGGTTTACAGAAGTTAGAGGGAGGCAAGCCTATCTGTTGGTTCCCACTCTGCTACACAACATACAATCTGTACATCTGATATTTAAGTACTTAGAAAAGGCGGCCAGCTAGTTTGTGTAACATATATAAAAATTAAGAAAGGAATCAACTCTAGAGAATGACAACTCTTCACAAACAGAAATTCTCATATACTAACAATCACCTACATTATCCAATAACTGTTCTGTTCATACAAACAGAAAATCAGTTATTACAATAGAAGCCTTCAGTAGAAGTGAGTGGAAACATATATACATAACAAACATATGTACTGCAGATTAGCAGGGAGAAAAAAAACGAAAAAAAAAAAACAGTCAGATGGCAACAGACTATAGACTTACTTGATGTAACTGCAGTACAAACAAGGAAAAAATGGATGGTTTCACTGAATCCTACTGTAAAACACCCAGTCAGTAGAAACTTGCCAATTCAGTTGCTACACATTAATAGCAGAAAGACCAACTTTCATGCTATTACTGCAACCTACAGTAAAAAGTCTGTAGACATGTGCTGATATATGTACTACACATTAACAGCAAAAACACTTAGCCACAATTAAACAGTGAAATCTTAGTTATATATTTCTAATACATGTTTGACCCAAAATGAAATAAACCATAATGATTAAGAAAATACAAGAATCCAATGTACCTTTATGTAGAATGAAGCAGCTGGATGGAGAGACACACCTGGGACATGGGGTAGTGAAGTGACTGAAGCTGGAGCCACAGCAGCAAATTTAGTGGGAGAGCAAGCTGTGATGCAGGAAGGAGCATTCAGTTCCTTAAGTGGAAAGCAGCCCCCCCCCAGATGGTTTACCACCATCAACAATCAGTGAGGTAAGATGTTCATGGATACAAAAGACAAGATGTCTGAACTCTAAATACCTGTCTCGAGTCACTGCATCTATAATTGTATACTTATGGGCTTTTTCAATGTCTTTCCAGGGATATATTACACCAAGAGTGAAATATGCCGAAATGTTAATGTAGCTTCACCTTCAGCAGTAAAAGGCCTATGAGTGTGGGTGGGAATATCCTTCTAGCAGATTCAACACTACAAAACGATGCACACTAGACTTAACACTAAGTTATTTGCATATTGCCTTACATAGACTTAACTTTCTTTGTTGCTTGTGTACTTCTTGCCAACTGCAGGTGAAATACAGCTGTATAAGTTCTTTAGGTAGTGTGATACAAGTCTGACTACTGCTGCTGCAGAAGGTATATGTGCTTGTTTCACTTTTTGTAGAGTGAAAGCAGCTGGATGGAGACACACTTGGGACATGGGGTAGTGAAGTGACTCAGAATGGCAACAGTAATGGCAAAATTGAAAGATATGGATCACTGTGTTTTTGTGGTGGGAAGGCAAACATTTGACAACAGAACATTGATGATCCACAAGGAAGCAGAATATAAGAAAATACTACTGTTGGTGCATTTTGATGGAGAGAAAGCATTTGACAGAGTAAGCTGGTACGTTATGAGCAGGGCAATGGAAACATTTGCATTTCTTGGAAAAATTAAAAGGTTGATTAGGATGATATATGAGGGATCGGAGACGAAAATTAAAGTGGGTGGGGTCCTCTCTGATAATTTCTGTTTGAGCATAGGAACCATGTAGGGGTGCCCTCGTTCCCCTTAATTATTTGCATTATATTTAGAACTACTGACAAGGAAAATAAGGGACTCAGAAATTCAAGGGTATAATTAGTATGGTTAGTCAAGAAAAGCTGGCTCTATTTGCAGATGATATAATTTTATACCTGACAAAACCAGAGAAAGACATTACAGTGTTGTGAAACATTTTGAGATCATTTCAAATGTTTTCGGGATACTACATTAATGAAGCTAAAACAAGGCAGTAGTTTTAAATTATGTACCCACATATGACTTGGTTCAGCAATATCCATATTTATGGGGACATGATAAAATGAAGTATTTAGGAGTATGGATTAAAAATGATACTGGTGTGGCAGCTCAGGATATGTGGGAAGAGACTAAACAAAAAATATAAAAACTGAGAAAATGGAAGTTTTGTCATATGAATATAGATAGGAAGACATAAGCAGTTAAAAAGGTTTTAGTTCCATTAGTCTTACACAGGTGAGGCATATTTTTATCAACCAGAGGAGAAGTTGTGGATAGCAATAAAGAGCTGAAGGACCATCTGGGAGAGGAAGACTGCAAGAGTCAAGTGGGATAAGATGATTCTTCATGTAGAACAGGGCGGACTGGGATTACCCGATTTGAAGGGGTATTTCAGAGCTACACAGTAAAGGCTCCTACACATAGCACAAGGAGAAAACTACAATTCAAACTGGAATGGGATTGATGATGAAACAGGAGGCAAGCTCAAGAAACAAGGAGAGACTGGGATTTTGGATGCAGACGTTTAAGGAAAATAATCATACAGAATCACCCGCTGCTCTTTTGCCTTGCCCTTAACCTGTGAAGCTGTCTGCTTAACAGATTGCTTTCTGGGAGCCAAATCATAGACATGACACAGTATAAAGACTTATCTTCTCTTTGTAGAGGATTTAAAACTGTATAGCTCATTGGCACAACTGCAAGTTGTCAAAACTTTTTTCAGATGATGTAAGAATGTCATTTGGTCTTGATAGATGTGCAAAAGCAACCTTTAAAGCAAGAAAGCTGCAGCAACAAGAATGTGACAAAAGAACTTGAGCAAGAGGGAGTGTATAAATATTTGAGAATTGATGAAGGATGAACAAATGCGAATACAACTCAGTAAAGAATACTTTAGAAGACTTAAATTAATCCTGAAAACAGCATTGACATCTAGGAACGAAGTTCAAGCTATAAACCAATTTGCTCTTACGATCCTAACATCTATTTTTGTAGTGATTGACAGCCCCCAAAATGTGCTGGAGTGATTAGACAGGAAAACAAGGATGCTTCATGCTCATCAAATGATTTATAAAATCAGTGCATACCAAGATTATATATTTCCCATTCTGAAGGAGGTATGGGCCTCTTTACAATTGATTACATGTATAGATCTGCAATATATGGGACTGCATACAAATCTGCTGCCCTTGCAAGATCCAAACAGTGAAAGTTTTGAAGCACGAGAACAAATCTAAGATGACTTCCCTGCTTAGTCTAGCAGAAGCATATCATCATCAAGCGAGAATGGAAATCAATCCAGAAGTAGATAAAAATCAGGCAGCAACTGAATGTGCCAAAAAGCAATAATACAAGGTGAAGTATCACATGAGAAGGTAAGAAATGTGAAAAATGCATAAATATAGTTGCAAGTATAGAAAATTCCTGGAGCAACCTCATGTTGATCAGGATCAAATGCAGGAATGGTTAAGCGGTTAATCCAAACCAATATGTATGTAGTCCAAGTCTATTGAACATGTGGGAGAAATAGACAAATGTAGGTTGGAAACGGTTGCACACCCTGTTGCTGGTTGTAACACACTAATGGGCAAAAGGACTGTATACTGAAAGGCATAATAATGTGGCAAGACTGTTGCACTGGAGATTGTGCAAACATAATAATACTGAAGTAGCTGAAAAACACTGGAAACATGAGCCATAAAGCATCATAGAAAATTATGTCTACATCACATGGGATCACCCTTTACCAGTAGTACAAAATATAGATGCGAGAAAACCAGACAGTGGTCCATTAAAAGAAGACAAGGTAGCATTGATCATTGAAATTGCTACACCCTGTGATTATAGCGTCTTGCGTACAGACACACGTCATAAAGCATCAGGATTTGCAGGCGGAAAGGAAGGCAATGTGTAAGAAAGATACTCAGTTCCAGTAGTAGTAGGAGCAACGGGTCTTATAAAAAAGACTCAACAATCAGGCTTCGATATGTTACAGATGTATGTAACTCTGTACGAATTGCAGGAGGCGTCATTACTAGGCACATTGCGGATGCTGCGAAGAGCACTTCTGGCTAACATCAAAGACTGAAACAATACTAATTTCATGAACTTTAATCATACTTTGACTTAGGAATGGCATCCATTCCCATCATATTATTAGAAACCCAAAGGATTTGGAGAAATTAAGAGACACAAATATTATATCTATAAAGTAGCAGAAAGTATCCTAAGAACTAAGCCAAAAAGGGAATGGAGAAAGGAGATTCTGCCGATACGGATGACTGCAATTAGGGGATATAGACAATATGCAAGAAGGGGCTGGAATTTATTCTAGAAAACTGGCAAAGGAACCAAGGTATTAGGAGCAAATAACTAGAGTGGGAAAGATGATAGAATGGGAAGACGCCAAGAATGAACTTGCAGGTTACAGATCGCCTTTCCTACAAAGGACTGATAGAGTATAGGCAAAGAAAAAGAAATGGGGGGGGGTCCTAAACAAAAGACCAGCACTGGTAAAGTATTTAGTGGAATCTAGAACAGAAGCTACCATTAAAAAGGAATAATTAGAGCATATAAAACATTGCATGATAACTAAAAGAATCAATCAGAGAAGGTTAGAAAGGACTGGGAAGACAGACTGGATAAGCAATTCATAAAGAAACATTAGGAGAATATATGTATGTTTCCCAAATATGCAACAAAACTTAAAAGATTTAGGATTTTTGCTTGAAAATGTTTATGTAGATATTTTTATACCCCCAAGTGATTGTGTCTTTCGGCTTTTCCCAGTTAGGGGTCGCCACAGCGGAACTCCAGTCCACTAATGATTGGCAGTTGACTTTTACGTACCGGCTTGCCAGGCCTGATGCACAAACTTCAACGAATGTACACCCATTCACGCATGTCTCCACGCAGAAGACGCTCTAGCTGAGAATCGAACCGGACAGCATCTTACTGTGAGGTGACAACGCTACCGCAGCACCACCGCCGTGGGATTGTTTTTATACCCCCCAAGTAAACTCCAGAAAATATTGCCTCAGATAGACAGCAAATGTTGGATGCGTGATGGGGAAGAAAGAGGTAACTGGGAAAGTACAATTGTGTACACTTACCATAAATGTAGATGTTTGAGTGTATTCACTGTTGCAGTCATCACTCTTGGGTTATCCTGCCAGGGGTAGCCCTCAGTCGGCCTAAATACCAGAGACTTAGTATTTGTGCGTCAGTTGCTGTCACTCCAGGACTGATGTCAGGTAGTCACTGGTATAAAATCAGACATCAGATGCCACTACATCAGTTTTCTTGCCCCAAATGTCAGAAGCCCCCAAATAGGGAGCTAGGTTATGGTGGAAGACCACCACCAGCAGAAAGTAAATACCAAATATCACTGTAACGAGTGAGTGAGAGAGAGGGAGGGTGGGGAAAAGTACAGTTGTGTACACTTACCATAAATGTAGATGTTCTAGTGTATTCACTGTTGCAGTCATTGCATTTGGGTAATCTGCTGGCAGGTTGCCCTCAGTCGGCCTGATTAACAAAGTCTTGGGTCCTGTGTCGGTTGCTGTCCCTTCTTCCATAATGTCAGGTCATCAGGGGTATAAAACATGCAGCCGACTCCATTACATCAGTGTTTCTTGCCCCAGATGTCAGGTGCTCCCCAAATGGGAAGCAAAAAAAAAAAATATATATATATATAAGTATATAATTTAAAACACAAAAAAATATACCGCCAAACAAAAGCAAATATACCCAAAAAGGCTTTTAAGCATAGTAAAAGAAAGGAGCGGTATAGTAAGAGAAAAACAGGGGGCTGGAGGGTGGGTAACCAGGACTGCAACAGTGAATACACTCAAACATCTACATTTATGGTAAGTGTACACAACTGTACTATGTTCTTCGTGTTTCACCGTTGCAGTCATTACATTTGCATAGACTCCTAAAGCTATGATTGGGAGGATGGATTTATACAGCATTAGCAGCAGCTATAAGGCCCTGCAGGACAGCAGTGGCAAACCCAGCTCTGGATTTAGAGAAGAGAGGTAAATGGTAATGTTTGGTGAACGTATGAACTAAGCTCCAGGTAGCAGCTTCTAGAATGTCTCTGGTAGGAACCCCTCTAAGTAAGGCTGCAGAAGTAGATGCAGCCCTGGTGGAATGAGATCTGATCCCCTTGCAGATAGGTTTACCATGGTGCATATAGCAGAAACAAATACAATGGCTTATCCATTTGGAAATAGTCTGCTTTGAAATAGCCTTTCCCTCTGCCCCTGCAGCAAACGCCACCAATAGTTGTTCAGATTTTCTTAGAGATTTCGTCCTAACTAAAATCTAAGTTGTCTGTGTACATCCAATGAATGCAGAATCCGCTCACCCTTGTTCTGTGGATTGGGGAAGAAAGCTGGCAGATGAATGGTCTGATTAAGAGCCACACTGGATACCACCTTAGGCATGAAAGATGGATTGGTCCTGAGAGCCACCCTGTCCAGATGAAAAATAATGAAAGGCTCCACTGCCATAAGAGCCTGTAATTCTGAAATCCTTTTAGCTGAAGTGACTGCTAAAAGGAAAGCTGTTTGCCAGGAGAGAAATTTTATGTCTGCAGTAGCAGCTGGCTCAAAAGGAGGGAGAGTGAGATTTTCCAAAACAAAACTGAGGTCCCATGCAGGAGTTGGTGCTCTCCTGGGAGGTCGTAAATTTTTGGCCCCTCTGAGATACTGTTTTAGCAGAGGATGAGAGAAGAGGGGAGGTTCTGTGTTGTAATGAGCTGAAATGGCAGAGGCATGGATTTTTATGGAAGAAAAAGATAGGCCCTTGTGAAGCATCTCAGTTAAGTATTGCAGAATATGAGGAATACTGGGCATTGCTGTGCTTATTCCTTATGATTGGTTCCAGGCACAGAATCTTTTCCATTTGTCAGCATAAGATTTTCTAGTACTAGGCCTTCTTGCCTCCAAAATGACATCCATCACAGGTTTACTGAGGGATGCCAAGAGTGAAATTAGTTGATTAGCCATGCTGCAAGATTCAAAGTTTGGAGCTGAGTGTGCAGAATTTGGTAGTTCTGCCGAGACAGTAGGTAAGGTGTCTGAGGCAGGTGCCACAGAAGAAGGTGTGACACACTGCGCAGGAGTGGGTACCAGTCTTGGCAAGGCCAGTCTGGAGCAATCTGAATAATTTTTGGTTTGTCCTGTTTGACTTTTAGTAGAACTTTGGAGAGCAGAAGAAGAGGGGGAAAAGCATAGACTGATAGGTTTTTCCAGCTGAATGATAGAGCATCCACATTCCAAGCTTTTGTGTGATGAATTCTTGTGCAGAATTTGTCCAACTGATTGTTCTGGGGTGAGGCAAAAAGATCTATGTCTGGGTTCCTCCATTTGCGTGTCAACATGTTGAAAACTTGTGGTTCCAGTTTCCATTCGTGTGGGTCCATAAGATTTCTGCTTAGTTCGTCTGCCAGAGTATTTAGCTTTCCTGGCAGGAATTGAGCTTGTAGTTGTATTTGGTTGGTCAAGGCCGTGTTCCACAATGCCATGGCTTGACTGCAAAGGGGCTAGGAATGTGTACCCCCCTGCTTATGCACCACATAACTGCATAACTGTGGTGTTGTCTATCTTTATCAGTAATTGTCCTGGATGAAGGTAGTCCTTGAAGGCTTTCAGAGCATTCTGTACAGCTAGCATCTCTTTCTGATTGATATGTAGGTACATTTGATTTGGGCTCCATTTGCCCTGAATGCACTTCCCTGCCAGATGAGCCCCCCAAGCATAGTCTGATGCATCTGTAGTTAGGGTTTGGGTGGCAGGGGGTGGAGTGAATGGCAGTCCCTTGTTTTGGTGGCAGGCCTCAGACCACCAAAGGAACTCTAGTTGCAGGCAAGGTATAATAGGAATCATTGTTTCCAGGCTGTTACAATGTTGACTCCATAAACTTAAGTACCACTGAAGTTTCCTTATATGCAGTCTTGCATATTGAATTAGAAGAATGCAGGAGGCCATGAACCCCAAGGCTTGCAGAATTTGTCTTGCAGATAGCAGGGTTTTTGTGGCCACCTGTTTGAAGTCAGTCACCGATTGAATTTGCTCTTCTGGCGTAAGGTAAGTCATCTGGGCAGTTGTATTCAAGCTTGCACCCAGGAATGTAATTTTTTGAGAGGGCACCAGTTGTGATTTCTTTTTGTTTATGGTGTACCCTAGACAAGTTAGAATCCTTTTTACAAACGCCAGATGCTTTCGAAGAATATCCTTGCTTTCTGCCTGAATTAGACAATCATCCAGGTATGGATATATTTGAATACTTCTTTGCCTGCAAAATGCAATTACTGGTGCCAGGCACTTTGTGAAGACCCTGGGTGCAATAGATAAGCCAAAGGGCAGTGCAAAGAACTGGTAATGCAAGTAGCCTGCTTTGAAGCGGAGGTTTCTTCTGCAAGATTCCCTGATTGGGATATGCAGGTAAGCCTCTTTTAAGTCTAGAGTTACCAACTAGGCATCTTTGCCTAGCATAGGTAGTAACTGTTGAAGAGTCAGCATCGTGAATTTTTGAATGTCCAGAAATGTGTTTAGAGTGGATAAGTCCAGAATTGGACGCCATGATTTGTCTTTTCTGGGTACCAGGAAAAGTCTGGAATAGAAACCTTGTCCCTTTTCCTCTTCTGGTACTGGATGAATAGCCCCCATGTTCATGAGGGACAGAACTTCTTTCTGGGCCTCTGCCCACTGATTTGTGGGCAGATCTGGCCATCCGTTTGGGATTGGCAATGTGTGGAAGGGAAATCTGTATTCCTGGGATACTATATTTAAAACCCATTTGTCCTGGATAATAAGTTGCCAGTTTCATGTATGAAGTGCCAGTTTTCCCCCCAAAGGGGCGGCTAAGATGTAAGTGCTTGGTGATTGTACAGGGAAGTCACTGAGACTGTTTACCATAGGTAGGTGCCTTGTTGCTTCCAAATTTGGTGGGGGAGGCATCCCATTGTTTTACTCTAAAAGTTCCTTGTGACTGAAACCCGGAACCTTTGGCATGTCTTGATTTGACCGGAGTGGCTCTTGAGGGGACTGGAAAGGACCAGTTCTTAGTAGGCCAGTGCCTACTAAATCTTGAAGGTTGCACTTGTAAGAAATCTTTCACAGTTTGCATAGATTTAGCTTTATCTTCCATGTTTTTTTTTAACACTTCTTCAGCCTCATTACCAAAGAGATGGTCCTGATGTAAAGGAGCATCCAACAATTTTGCTTTAACATGGTCAGGCAGAGTTTGCTCTTTGAGCCAAGCATGCCTTCTTAGCACAGATCTAGTTACAGCAGCCCTGCAAGAGGCCTCCAAGGAATCAAAACCACATTGCAAAATATGTTTTCCAACTTGTTCAGCTGAATGCAATAAATCCTGCAATTCTTTATTTTCCACACAGTCAGAGATTAACTTCATTTTCTGTTTAAGTAGTCCCATGATATGCTGTTGATATTTAAGCATATAAGCCTGGATTGCCAAGGTCGCAGGCGTGTAAACATTCTTACCCCATCTATCCAGCGCCCTGGAATCTCTATCAGAAGGGGTAGGATTTTTGGCAGTAGAGGCATTAATGCTCTTGGGACCCTGAGAAATGGTTTCAGGATCAGCAATAGGATTTTTGAAAAGGAATTTGTGGGAGTCTGGAACCCTGTAGTATGTCTGGCTTACAAGGAGCCAGAGGCAGAGAATCAGGAGTCGTACTAGATTCTGAAATGACATCATCAACAATGTCTAGAACAGGAGGTATAGCCAAAGCCCTATGCTGAGGAAGGAGAAGAAAATCCCCAAGTCTCTTTAGATTCAGAGAAATGCTGACTTTCCCAGTGGAAATGTTCCCTTAAGGCATGTAAAGTTTCCCCAAAAGAAAAATCCTCGGGGAGAGGCAGAAGGAATGGAATCCCCTGCATCAGAGTCCTCATAAGTAGAAACAGACAAATCATGTTCATTAGAAGAGTCAGAAAAAATAGAATCCTGTTCAGAAGATTCATAATCAATGTCTTAGAATGTCTCTTAGATGGAGGGGGGGGGGGGCTACCCCTGATCAGAGTAATTCAATTTTCAGCCATTTTGATCATTTGTTTTTGTTTTTTAGGCATAGGGACCTGCACATTTGGCCCAGGCGTCGGATTTTTAGACATAGATTTAGATTTTGGCCTTAGTTTTGAAGATGGCGTCAGTCTAATATACAAATCTGTAGGCCTGAAAACACCCTCAGAAGCCGGTGCCTGCACAGACCCATCTAAGGTAGAGACATCCGCGGGTTCAATAATTGAAGCATCTCGTGGCATACCGGACTCCGAATGGGTCTCAGTAGAGGCATGCAAATCAGAAGTAGTGGGTATCAGGGGCTGCGAAAACTCCTCACTGAGTACCGGCGAACCAGCAACTGGCTTAGGAGAAGCGTCGTCAGTTTTGGACCTCGATGGTCCGTCTCTGTCTTTGCTTTTTTTTTTAGGTATTCCGGTAGTCGGATTGCTAACAGACGACATTTCTAGATAATTAAATCTTGAGCTAAAATATTCAGAAGCAAAAATATACAAACATCTAATCGTATGTTGATTAAATTTAGCACAAAACCGACAGCAAGGCACATTGTGGACAGGGCCTAGGCAAGGAATACAGTACAAATGAAAATCCTTATGAGGTATTTGCTTCCCACAAGTAATGCAATTGTTAACTTTTACTGACATCGGTAAGGAGCAAGAAAAAGTTTCCCCAACAGGGTACTTAGCTTTTACTTGAAGACTTTGGTTCTGAAACTCGGAAATGAAAATTTCAGGAGTCAGCCAACCGGCACTTGCGAACTGCTTCTGCTTTGGGCACTGCGTGGCAAGAAAGACTGATTTAAAGGCATCGGCTGCATGTTTTATACCCCTGACGATCGGATGTCATGGAAAAAGGGACAGCAACCGACGCAGGACCCAAGACTTTGTTAATCAGGCTGACTGAGGGCAACCTGCCAGCAGATTACCCAAATGTAATGACTGCAACAGTGAAACACTAACATCCAGGACTGCAACAGTGAATACACTCGAACATCTACATTTATGGTAAGTGTACACAACTGTACTATGTTCTTCGTGTTTCACTGTTGCAGTCATCACACTTGGGTTGATTCCAAAAGCTGAAGTAAATGGTGGAGGCAATCAAGAATTGTTTGGGCTGGCTAGTATGCCCTGCAGGACTGCAGTTCCAAAGCCTGCCCTGGATTTGGAAAATATAGGCAGGTGGTAATGCTTAGTGAAGGTATGAACAGAACTCCATGTTGCAGCCTCCAGGATGTCCATGGTAGGGACCCCTCTGAGAAAAGCGGCAGAGGTGGAAGTAGCCCTAGTGAAATGTGTTCCTGACCCCCTGAAGAGGTGTTTTCCCGTGGTGTTTGTAACAGAAATGGATAGTGTACAATCCATTTGGAAATGGTTTGTTTGGATATGGCCTTGCCCTCCGCCCCTGCTGCAAAGCTGACTAGTAACTGGTCAGTTTTCCTAAAAGGCTTAGTCCTATCCAGGTAGAATCTGAGCTGTCTGTGCACATCTAAAGAGTGCAAGATCCTTTCCCCCTTATTTTGAGGCTTACGGAAAAAGGTGGGCAAATGAATAGATTGATTGAGAGCCACACTGGACACTTTAGTCATGAAAGTTGGGTTAGCCCTGAGGGAGACCCTGTCAGCATGGAAAATGATGAAAGGTTCCACAGCCATGAGTGCTTGTAGGTCAGACACTTCGATCTGAGGTGATGGCCAGAAGCAAGGCTGTTTTCCAAGAGAAACATTTCAACTCTGCTGAAGCTGCAGGCTCAAAGGGTGGTAGCGTGTGCTTTTCCAACACAAAGTTAAGGTCCCAAGCAGGGGTAGGGGCTCTCCTGGGTGGCCTTAAGTTGTTAGCCCCTCTAAGAAACTGCTTAATGAGAGATGAGAAAAGAGAGGTGGCTCTGTGCTGTAATGAGCAGAGATGGCAGAGGCATGAATTTTAATAGAAGAGAAGGCTAGGACACTGTGAAGTAGATCTGCTAGGTAAACCAGGATAAGAGGCAAGGAGGGCTGTGTGCTGGTTCAGATCCTTCAGCCTGGATCCAGAAGCAATCCATTTTTCACTTGTTAGCATAGGATTTTTTAGTGCTGGGACGTCTGTCTTCACGTACAACATCCAAGACTTGCTTGTTTAGGCTGGCCACTGGAGGAGAGGTCAAGGAATAAGCCAGGCTGCCAGGTTCAGGGTCTGCAATTGCGGATGCAAGAATTCTCCCTTCTGCTGAGGCAGAAGAGTTGGGATCTGAGGGAGGTGCCATGGAGGCAACGGTGGCAGACTGCGCAGTAGTGGGTACCAGTGTTGGCATGGCCAGACTGGGGCAATCAGGATTGCTCTTGGTTTTTCCTCCCTTATTTTGAGTAGTACCCTTGAAAGAAGAGGTGGAGGGGGGAAATGCATAGATCTAGAGGTTTACCCATTGGAAGGATAGGGCATCCACTTTCCAGGCCTTGCTGTGAGGTTCCCTGGTGCAGAATTTGCTGAGCTGGTGGTTGTTGTGGGAGGCAAATAGGTCCACCTTTGGGGTACCCCATTTCTGGGTTACAAGGCTGAAGGTGTTGTGGATTAATTGCCACTCGTGTGGGTCTAGGAGATTTCTGCTTAAGTTGTCTGCCAGAGAGTTTTGGTTGCCTGACAGGAATTGTGCTAGCAGGTGAAGTTGCATGGCTGATGCCATGTGCCAAAGGGTCATGACGAGCCTGCAAAGTGGGATCCTCCCTGCTTGATGATGTACCACATCACTGTGGTGTCTGATTTGATTAGGAGAGGCCCTGGAGAGAGTAGGGGTCTGAAAGCTGTCAGAGCCTGCTGAACAGCTAGCATCTCTTTTTGGTTGATGTGCAGATGTATTTGATTTGGGCTCCAGTGGCCCCGAATCCACCTGCCATCCAGGTGTGCACCCGAAGCATAGTCTGATGCATCTGTGGTTAGGGTCTGGGCAGCATGGGGTTGTGAAAAGGGAAGGCCCTTGTTGTGGCTGCGTGCTGCTGCCAACCAAAGAAAATCTTTCCTTAGACAAGGTATCATAGGTATGATAGTTTCCAGGTCCTGAGAATGTTGACACCAAAGGCTTTTTAAGTACCACTGAAGATTCCTCATATGCAGTCTGGCATATGGAATTAGTAGAATGCAGGAAGCCATAAACCCTAGAGCTTGCAGGATTTTCCTTGCAGATAACTGGGTTCTGGAGGCTAGTTGAGAGAAGTAGCCTGTCAGATAGGCTTGTTTTTCTGGAGTACGAAATGCCAGCTGGGATGCTGTGTACAAGCCTGCTCCCAGGAACACAATTTTTTGAGTGGGGACTAGCTTGGATTTCTTTTCATTTATAGTGTACCCCCAGTGAAGTCAGTAGGTCCTTTACAAAGGTCAGGTGCTGCAACAGCTTTTTCTGTCTGCCTGCATCAGGCAGTCATCCAAGTAGGAGCAAATTTGAATATTTCTTTGTCTGCAAAAAGCAATGGCTGGAGCCAGGCATTTACTGAAAACTCTGGGAGCAGTGGATAAGCCAAAGGGAAGTGCAGAGAACTGATAGTGCATAGATCCTGCCCTGAAACGTAGATATTTCCTGCAGGAATCCCTGACTGGGATGTGTAGATAGGCCTCTTTTAGGTCTAGGGTGGCTAACCAGGCATCTTTGGATAGCATAGGAAGAAGCTTCTGGAGGGTGAACATTTTGAATTTTGGTATTACCAGGAAGGTGTTTAGAATGGATAGATCTAGGATTGGTCGCCAGGTGTCTTCTTTCCTGGGTACCAGGAAAAGTCTGGAATAGAAACCTTGGCCTATCTAATCTGCAGGCACAGGCTGTACTGCCCTCATGGAGAGCAGGGAATGAACATGGTATGGGCCTCTGCCCACTGGTTTGGAGGAAGATCTGTGAACCCTTTTGGGGTTGGCAGTGTGTGGAAATAAAATTTCTACCCCTGGGACACTATTTTGAGGACCCATCGTTTATTGGTGATGGAGGCCCAGTTCTTTGCATGGGAGGCAAGTTTTCCTCCTAGGGGCACAAGCGGGTTGGCAGAGGCAAGTGGTGGAGTTGAAAAGTCATTGTGAATTCCTGCCCTAAGTGGGTGGCTTAGCACTGCTTGTTTTAGAATTGGAGGTACTCCATTACTTAGATCTCTGCATTCCATGGGACTACTG
This sequence comes from Protopterus annectens, assembly GCF_019279795.1. NCBI lineage: Eukaryota > Metazoa > Chordata > Ceratodontiformes > Protopteridae > Protopterus > Protopterus annectens. Next base: position 765,555,362 of record NC_056745.1, on the reverse strand, counting down.
TCTGGGTGCGGTCTGCTTGCCCTAGGTCTATTCTGAGCCGGCCTTGATGGGGCTGGAAAGGACCAGTGCTTGGAGGGGCAATGCCTACTGAATCTCGGAGACTGGACTTGTAAAGTCTGCCTGCATAGATTTACCTTTTTCTTCCATCTTTTTTTAAACCTCTTCTGCCTGGTGCCAAAGAAATTGTCTTTGTTCAACAGTGCGTCCAATAATTTTGATTTGACATGGTATGGCAAGGTCTGTTCCTTAAGCCAAGCATGCCTTCTAAGTACAGAACCTGTGACTGCTGCTCTGCAGGATGCTTCTAGGGCATCAAACCCACATTGCAGGGTGTGCTTAGTAACTTGGCTTGTAGAATGCATAAGCTCCTGTAATTCTTTATTTTTTACACAAGCTGGAAAGGTAGATCATTTTTGTTTAAGAAGTTCCATTGTATGTTGCTGGTATTTCAACATGTGGAAGTGACAATTTAAGGCTCTAATGGCAAGAGTTGCAGAAGTGTATACTTTTTACCCCATCTGTCTAAAGCTAAGGGAATCCCTGTCTAAAGGGGTGGTATTCTTAGCTGTGGTTGCTTTTATTCCTTCAGGTCCTTGGGAGATGACCTCTGGGTCAGCAGTAGGATTTTTGAAGGGAAATTTGTGTTTGTCAGGCACTCTGTTGTACCTGTCAGGTTTCCTGGTGGTAGAGTGTCAGGAGTTAAACTGTATTCCATGAAAACATCATCCACAACATCCAAGACAGGAGGAATAGCTAAGACTCTGTGTTATGGTAAATATAAAAATTCCCTGAGTCTCTTTTTGGACTGAGGATAATCCTGGCATTCCCAATGTAAATGCAGTCTCAAATTATGTAGGGATTCACCAAAACAAAATTCCTCTGGAGAAGAGGTAAAAGGAATGGATTCCTCTGCATCTAAATTCTCATAGGCAGACAAGAGCATATCTTCATAATCAGAAACCTCAGAGTCGTTGGACTCCTTGTCAGATAAGGCTGCTGGGGACAAGTCTCTTTCATTTAGAGGGGGTAGGCTGGCTTACCCTAATCAGCATGATAAGGTCTTCCGCCATTTTAAGCATTTGAGACTGAGGCATGGAAGCAGGTGCTTGGGTTGTCATTTTTTTAGGCGTAGTTCATACCCTGGGCATTAGGAACTCGGTAGTTTTAGAAAGAATTGAAGATACGAAAGAAGAAGTTGAGTATCAGTAATGCGAAGAACTTCCTCGGAAGGCGGAGCCTGCTCAGCGGCTCTGGACCCATCCAAGGTAGAAACATCCGCAGGATCCTTAGTCAAAGAAGAGTCTTGCAGCATACTGGACTCCGAGCGGGTCTCAGTAGCAGCCTGCAAATCCACAGAAGTGGGCATCAGGGGCTGTGAAAGTGCTTCACTGAGTACCGGCAAACTGGTGACTAGCTTAAGGAAGCATCGGCAGTTTTGGACCTGTGCGGTCCATCTGTCTTTATCCTTACGTTTTTTCAGATCATCAGTAGTTGGATGGCTTACCGAAGCCATTTCAGAATACGTGTCCATTTGGGCATATTTCTATTGTCTGCAAACAAGTAAATGTCAATCAACTTCTTCAGTTCTGTGCAGTATTATTACAGTGTACCTAGTCATTCCTAATTGTAAGGATACAATTACTTGTACTGCTTAGACTTACAAAAAAGTAGGAAACAATACTAAAAAAAATCTATTACATATTTATGGAAAATCAAGGGATGTCAGTCTGTTTTTATCAGCATTTATAAACAGCTAAAAGAGAAACACCATATCATTTATGCACAAAATGTTCCAGCAACAGAAATGAAACACCAGTTAACACAGCAGAGTATTTCAAAAAGTTAACTGTACAGTGCATTTCTGAGGGGTGGGGGTATGCAAATCAGGGTAGTAATGTGACATGCTAAATAGTCCAGCTCCATTACCACACACAGAATATACCTTGCCAAGGATACAGGACACCTATACCACATAAATCAAAGGGTAATATGGAAGCACTCATACCCATTACCTTCAGACAAAATCATTATTTTAGGCCAGCAAGGTAGCTTGGTGGTACAGATCTTTATCTCATAGATCCACACTCTACCTCTAACAACTGCATGCAGTTTACATATTTATACCACATCTGTGCGAGTTCTCTGGGAGTACTACTGGTTTCCTCCCATCCCCCAAAATATGCTGGTTATTTGGCTTTGTGTACACAGACATTACTTTTTTCCCTTATGGCCTACACTGTAGCTGAATAAGGTCAAACAGAATACTTGCCATGCCAGATAAAATGGAAAAAAAAGTAAAGCTTCCTAGGTAAACATTTTGGGATAGTCCTATGTCATAATGCAAGCTATTCTTAGCAACATAACATTCTGCAAGTAACAAGTGAGCAATGTCTAGTTAATTTTTCAGTCAAAGAATTTCAGTAGATGGTTTATATGTACTTTATACATCATGGCGCTTGCTGGGTTATAGCAGCATGTGAATGTACATTACAAAAGAATAGCTGACTCTCTTCTATCTCAGAAATATATACCAGGTTATTAGCACAATAAATGTTACAGGATGCATTAAAGGTAATCATAGCTCACATCAGTAATTGAAGCAACAATTAGGCACATTAGCTTTTCACACCATGAAAACCTATAATCCGGAGCAGAAATATGTTTGCTATTTCAATGTGGGTAACAAAATCCTTTTCAGCAGCATTGATTCACTAGTCTGACACAGGATTCCTGGTCATGTTGTAAAGAATCACGCTTTTCTAGGAGTCCATTAGCAAAAGTTCAGATGCCATCATAAAGTCAAAACCCAACCTTCCAACAAAAAAATTCCAAGCCAGTTTCCATTGCAATGGGAATTCTCTTGGCTAATTAAGCAGCAACATTTATTAAAATCATACAAACTTTAATAGGCACTTTTTAATACAAGTTGTGCCATTTTTTGTTTTTAGTATAATTTTACCACTGTTTACTTATTAGCAAGCCTCCCCTGGGTCAAAATCTGAAAAGCCAAGATACAGCTACTACTGCAGGTTTTAACTGTCCTTTTGGAGGAATATCTTATGTTCTTTATGGGGAGGGGGGCATCATCTAGGCAGACAGGTGGATACTTTGCATTCCTGCTAACATAGCAATGAGAGTTTTCTCACTGCATGACTTAACTCTCTACATCATCAGAACATTAGCACTTAAAGCAGAGACATCTATGCTCCTACATGCACCAAGTGCTACTGTCACCGGTTTGGGTGGCCATGCTCACATTTTCCTAGCATTCACTCCCCATGTTCTCATGGATCTCCACTCTCTAGTGAGAGACCCGTCATCAGAGCAGTGGTGTAAGCCAGGAGAGATGATGAGAACTACCACCCCTTCCCCTCCCAGTCTCTACATTCAAATTTTCGAGTTGCTAGCAGAACTCAGGTTGCTTAGGTTTTACTCATGGCTTTATCCATGTATACCACTGACATAAGATCAGACATGTCTTATTTATCTTCATCGCCCTGTATATACAACTTTTGTGTTGTCCTAATACTTGGGCTTTTCGTAATCTACTTGCATCTCTGATGGGTGTTCATCTGAACAGGGTATTCCTCCAAAAGGACCATTAAAACCTGCCATAGTAGCTCTATTTTTCCTTTTTCTTGCTTTTCAGATTTTTGTTTCCAATAATGTGTTCTCCTTAAGTCAGCTGGCTAAGTGGTATGTTCACACATGCTTAGCTATACCTTTCAACTTCACTGCTCAAAAATTCTGGACAAAGCCAAAAATAATGGTGGCATATTAGCCAAATTCAAGTGCATTTGCTTAAATATTGCTCTAGTTCACTTAGAAAGTTAAAGAAAGCATCATGGTTTCCAACAGTATGCATTTTCTGAATAAGAACATTATTGCAAGTGTCTAGTGAGGTACATGCTAAATGGGGCAATGTACTCGATGACTGGCCTAATGAGGGAAGAGTAGAGGAAGACAATGACCTCTTCTTCCTGGATGCAAAACTCTTAGTAATGAGATGTGCCACATAGGACTTTCTGACCACAGTGGCAATGTGGTGATCAAAAGAGAGGGTGCTATCAACCTGTGTTCCCAGCTCTCTCATAACGCCTTCTGTATTCAGTGGACTACCATCAATGTGGTAATTCATGGGAACCGGGTTTTTCAGCCATTTTTGGCAATGAGCTTAAGACCATGGTTCTGACACCAGCTGCTGGTCTCAGTGAGGCCATTCTATAGGATGTCAACCTCACTTGGGGAGTTGATAGCTCCCAACCTGCAATCATATGCGAACTGTCAGCCAGAGTCCTTTCGTGTTGGCCTGGACTTCAAAGAAGTAAATACCAAGCAGGAGAAGGACCAAACCCTGTGGGACTCCACTCGTGATTGGTCGACAGTCTGACTAGAAGTCAGCTATTTTCACACTGTGGGTTTTATCTGTGAGCCAGTTTGCAACCCACCTAGTGATATAGGGGCTGATGCCAAGCTTAGTGAGTTTTTCCTGAGTGGGGAATGGTATCAAAAACCTTAGCCATATCAAGGTAGGCTGTATGAACCACCTTGCCTTCATCCACAGCTCTGGTGACTGACTCAAAGAAGTTGACCAAGTTGAGCAGGCATGATCTACCCTTCACAAAACCAAACTGTGTGGGAGCCAGAGTTTGGAGATTCCCTATATCCTTGTTTATTAGGTCCATGATTATGCATTACATAGCTTTGCACATCAGACTCATCAGGTTAATGGGGCGATGGTTCCCAGGGTCTCTAATTGCTCCTCCTTTGTGGAGAGAGATGACTATTGCAGTGCATTATTCGGTAGGGACAAAGCCTGAGGTGAGGCTGTGATTGAACAGGAGACACAGGTGAGGTGCCATTTCACTCTGTAGTTCAAGTAAAACACAACCAGGGATATTGTTAGGTCCCACAGAAGCTGCATTTTTGGCCTTGGACAATGCTGTTTTAACCTGTGCAGCAGTAATACTGGGTGCCTGGCAATCTACTGGTATTGTGATTGATCCTGGGGGGGAGGGTAAAGTTGGTACTGAATCTGTCTGCCAGTATACTGGCAATATCTGTTGGCTCCGTGTAGGAGGTACCATTGTGCAGTAGCTCAGAGCAAATCTTGGTGTTGCCGTAGAGATTCTTTACATAACTATAGAAGGTCTTGTGGTTATCTTTACTATCTGCTGCAATTCTGTTTTCATAGCTAGATTTCGAGGATTTGATGAGGGAACTTTTTGTTGAGGTTGATAAGGGTGTTTTTCCAGTCTTGGGACTTTACCTTATTCCACATCAGTTTCCTCCTTCTGTTGTAGAGTTTATGGCAGGGGACCACCAGATTGACTTCCTTTTTTTGGAGAAGTGTATTGGTTCTATTGGGTATGGCGAGATCCATACATTTGCGTATGTGTTCGTACAGTGCATTGGTGTAGGATTCTGTGGTCACGCAACTATTCTCCATTTGCATGGGTGCCGTGAAGTTAGCCCCCTCTGTTTTTAGGAGCCCAAAGTTAGCTTTGGAGAAGTTTTTCATGGTGGTTACCTTTGAGGGGGGGATTTCCAAGGTGATTAGTTTGTGGTCGCATCTAACCAGGGAGGAGCAGACTACTGGTGTAGAGCAATGGTCACTCATGTTAGTAATGACCAGGTCATGGATGTTGCTACCTCTACTGGGTGTAAGAACGAGTTGGTCCAGGGCACTGGAATTAATGAACTCCAGGATGGACAAGTATATTGCTACTGAGTAGGTTACCCAGTTAATGTAGGCGTAGTTGAAGTCACCTAGAAAGTGTGTGCAGGTTGGATCTGAATATTATACAGGGCGCTTAGGAACGTGGAGTCGGAGTCTTGGGACATGGCTGGGGACCTATAGCAAGATACAACCTGAATCGCTATTTTACATAATGTTAGCTGCACATGAAGTATCTCTGATCCATTATATTGTGCTAACAGTCTGGAGGTGTGTGCATCCTTTATGAATAATGAAACACCACCACCTTTGGTGTTTCGGTCCAAGTTCTGGGGCCGAAAGTTGTGGAATGAGTTATAACTTGGTAGTGCAGGGATGCTTTCTGCTGCCTTGAACCATGTCTCTGTTACAGCACAAATGTTGATGTTCTCCATTTTAAGGAGTGCTTTGAACGAGTGCATTTTGAGATTTAGACTTCTAGCATTGTGCAGCATGACCCTCAGTTTGCGTTTGTAGGTGTTACGATAGTAATTTGGTCTTTGGAGCACCGCCTAAAAAAGGTGCTATAGGGGTGGCAAGAGCCTTGGCCAGTATCCAGAAGCCCAGGGGTGATAGATGCAAGCCATCTCTGGCAAAGCATCGAGGTCTGTCAATCATATCATCCCAGGCAGATAATGGATTCCCCTTAGAATGACACCAGAAACAGCCAATTGTTGAAATCAATCATTTTTCTGCTTGTACTGTGGTATTCTGGGTGATGGTAGGATGCTGCTCAGGTCTAGAGTCATACCTGCCTGGGCCACACAATCTGGGAGCTCCTCCATGTCTATATTCATGCAAGTCCAGGGAGGTACGCCTCAGGTCATTCACACCCACATGTACAATAACAGAGTCATATTTGCACCTGTTGTTGAGGGACCTGAGTGCGTTATGTGGAAGATCCTGGCACCTGACAGGCAGCTGACTGTTACTTTCTCATTATTCAACCTAGTGAGTGGGACATCAGTATGCCTCACTATCGAGTCACCTATGACTAGTGTGTTGGGTATGCTGTACTGCCTTAGGGGCTTTGGTTGAGTGGCACACTGTTTAGGAGAGTTGTGTGTCTCGTAATTAGTGTTGCGGTGGTAGAGTACATTTCTGCCTTGGAGTCTCCACTGCTTGGGTAGATTTTTATTGAGAGCCTCCATGAATGTGGGTGTGTGGTTTGTGTTTTATGTGAAGCCACTGCTGGTGTGTGTTCTGGAGGGCTGTGTGTTCCATGTGGTGTGGTGCAAGTGTTGACCTTCTCCTCTTGACCAGCTATTCCAGTCTTGGCTGGAGAGTGTGTGGCTTCCAATTTAGATATATAAGTGCATCTCTTGCAAGTCTGAGTGTTGGAGGGTAAGAGGAGAGGTTTGTCGGGGTACATGAGGCAGCTGCTACATTGCCTCAGGATGCCCAAGTTCACCAGGTTAATAGGAGAAAGCACAGGGAACTGACCCTTTAGACATGCCTGGAGGGGTGGGCATTGATAATAAGTACTGGGTCCGTTTCCTTGTAGAACGTTTAGTGCAGGTAGCACTTTTGTGTGTTAAAATTGCTACAAGAAGTCTGATAAAGTGCTAGACTAATTAGCTAGTAGAAGTGCAGGAGAGGAGAGAACTAGTTGATTGAAGAGCAGACTCTGGCACCACTCAGAGGCTTACAAACAGTCCTGGATACAGCAAATCTGTATCTGGACTAGACTAGTTACAGTTAGGGTGGGAAACAAGTGCAGACATGGACTTTTAAACCAGAAGGTTGAGAGATATGGAAGAAACTGCCGAAAAAAACAATAAACTACAATTTCTGGGCCAGAAACCACTCCTCTTGTGGTAGATAGGCTACCTAGTGCTTACCACTTCCACTGATAAGCTAGAAGGCTTCCCTCCAACACAGAAAGGCTTGAGGGTTAGAAGCTTACAAATAGTCCTGAACACAGCAAATCTGTATCTGAACTAGACTAGTTACAGGAAAGGGGGAAACTTTAAATCAGAAGGTTGTGAGAGAGATGGAAAAACTGCCCAAACGGACAGTAACTACAATTTTTGGGCCAGAAACAATTCCTTATGTGGTAGATAGGTTACCTAGTGCTTACCACTCCCACTGATAAGCTAGCAGGCTTCCCACCAACACAGACAAGATTGGGGGGCTCAGGGGTTTTACAAACAGTCCTGGAAAAAGCAAATCTGTATCTGGACTAGACTATTTACAGGAAAGTGGAGAAACAAGCTTAGAATTTTTTTTTTAGTAACGTGGAAAAGGAGCAAGCTGGAACAGAAGATAATTCAAGGCTAAGAATCTAAGTCGGATGGCCTTATCAAATGTTCTCTCTCTATTAGGTAAAATTAACTAATGACACTAGACTGGGAGGAATGTCCCAGATCAAATATACAGTATGGGTGGCTAACTGCATAGCCAAGTATAAGAAGACAATAGGAAGGGTGGGTGAGAAATGATTACAGCTACTAGCTGTAGACACTAAATGAAAGTTTTAAACAGATAAAGGAGCAAGGAGACTCTATAGAATGCTTTTAACTGCAAACAAATTAGTTATAAAATACCTGACTAGAGCACAGAAACCTCAAAAAGAAAATGCACAAAAAGGCACAGATAGAGCATTCACAAACAGGAAATACAACTCTCAATATGAAAAAGCAGTTCACTATTAAGTAATTCAGTAAACATGCAATTAGAGTAATGACGCCGTATCTAGTAATGAGAAATACAGGTAAAACAGTATAAAACACTACATAAATGCAGTGAAACAGTAAAAAAGATTTATAACAGTGTAAAATGTAGCAGATTAACTGTACAGCACAATTATAAGCATTACAGATGTGCAATTCAATGAAAGAAGTCTAAGAAATAACTTATTCTGCTCTTGGAATCTTAAGGAATTTCTGTTTAGCCCTAGTAATGAATCACCATCCACAGCCTGGTAAATTCAAGCAATAACTGCAACCATCTCACACACACACAAAACTCACACAACATAGGCTAGAGCAACCAAATACAAAAGCACTACATTCTATCTCTAAAAATACACAGTGACTAACAAAAATAAACACATCATAAACTCAGTCCTGAAAACTAACATCTAAGTCCAAATACTAATACACTACCTCAATAATTTCCATGATTTAAGTATGGGTTTTAAAGGGACCTGTTCATTAAGTCCTGACCCTCTGTCTGCTCTAAGGGTGATAATCCACTGTAACTCAGATCTCTATGTGGCATTATCAAAATCACCCAATCGTCCATTCTGAAATAAGTGATCAATCACTAAAAATCTAAACTCATGTGTATCCCCCTCTTTACTAACATGTCTAGCAGCAGCATTACTTTTATTCCCTTTCCTTATATGATGTATATGTTCACAAATCCACAGTGAGCTAAATACACAAGATCCTTAATGTGGCAATCTGCACTTATCTTAAAAGAATACTTACCCGTGTCCAGGTGTGCAAAACAATTGGTATTAATATAACAGCAGTAACCACAAATATCACAGGGTATTATACGCAGTCCAGATTAATAAAACCTCAAACCTACATTACCTCATGGAAAACATAATACTCTCTAATGATTTTCTATTTTTATAATGAAAACTGGGTCTGGAACCAATAATCTTATTAATCCCCTCATCTGCTAACAAAATTGGCCAGTTTCCTAAATTTATCAGTAATCGCTTAGTATTACTACTATAATATATGGGGACCATAATGCCAGGTCTAACTGACAAAGTGCCACATCCCAAATTACAATGGAGTGATAAAAAATAAAGGTCTGGATCCAGTGTGTCAGGTAGACAAAATAAACATAAAACCATCTTCCACTTCACCTGGATCATATCCTCTGCTAATAAAATCTTGTCTGAGAGATTCTAAATCTCTTAGAAATTCATCATCCTTCACATTCAGCCTGGACATCCTCATACCCTGACCCCTAACTACATTCCAAAAAATGTGTGTAGGGTGAATACTGGTTCTATGCAGCAATGAACGCTTATGACAGCCCTTTCTATAAAGGCCTGTAGTTAAGTCTAATTATCCATAAACCCTAACATCTAAAAGGTCTATAACACAGTGAGTATTTAACAGAAAATCTAAGAAAGCTACTAGTACTATGTAAAAATTCCAAAAAACTAATTCAGCAGTACCACCCATCCATAATAAAAATATATCGACAAAGTGGAACAGTATCTCTCTGATATAAAGACCACCTGATTTTCCCATTGGGCCATAACCATATTGACACAGCTACTGGCACATGAAGTGCCCATAGCTATACAAGCGAAAAACCTGTAGCTGTGTTGCCAGAGAGACTACCGGTAAATCCCAAAAACAAACAGCAACTATAGATACAAGTAGTCTCACCACGATGAAATGAAAGAACAAAATGCCAAATAAATCTAAAAATGCAGAGCTTTAATAACAAGGATAAGCGCTTTCACGTGGACCACTCCACGCTTCATCAGATGAAAATGCATTAAAACAGTGTTCTTTAAATACCACTCTCGGCGGAAAATTAAGTAATTAAAAATCAATTAACTAGCCAATTGCAAATTTAAAACCACAGTTACTCTGATAAACAAACATCATGTAGAACCTGCATGATCTTGTAAACATTCAAGAACGCATTTAAAAAGTAGCACAAAGGCATATTGCATATACATACAATAATCATTCAAAATCAAATGTAAAATCAAGATAGACAATATTAATAACAATAATGAGATGCCATAACAGTCAACTTATCATTGCATAAACCTGAAAAGGCAGAAGTATAAAAATTGTGATGGCAACGGAACACTGTTATCTCTATGAAACTAGTAAAATCATCCCTAGCAGAGCCTCAGTAAAAAAAAACATACAGCTTCAAAAATGTTGTATTGCTGAAGCATGAAGGTCAAAATATAAATAACGGCAGACTAAAAAACCGGGAAACCTCTTTTTAGAATGCAATTAAATATTTTCATGAGACAGATAACCTATCCATTGTTGCGTTGTCTCAAGCAAAAGAAATAACTACAGAAATGGTGTTCAATACCTGGAACGTAAAAGTTAAACTAACGTATTTACGTCCACAAAAACATTATATGGTGTTGAAGCCATGAAGTGTAAATATTCTGAGACATAATCAAGTGTCACAAGAAAATAAAATAAAATAATGTAATATGGTGAATGTGTGAGGAATGAAATGAGATGGAGTATGAGGCTAAATATGTGTCGATAACAAAATGAAATGACATGTAGTAAAATGAAATGAAATAAAATGGAATGAAATAAAATAGAGTGACGTGAAAATGTGTCAATGAATGAAAAGTCTAATAGAAGTGTGACGATAACATGACAAAACAAAACAAAGGATTGGCAGTGTAATGATGTTCCAGAACACAAGGCCACCAACAAGATAGGGGCATCAAAGAAGTCAAAGGAGCAACCTAGCTGTACATGAAAGGCAATGAAAACTAATTTCACCATCTCCTGTTGTCTAAAACAGGTTTAATGGTGACATGATTATTGAGACCTGGGGGCAAATGGGCACTCAGTCTCAATATCCATTTTAGTTCAGTAGTGGCAAGATAATTCAGTGGTCTCCTCCTCTATTATTCACCAAAACAATCTGCAGAACTCTAAAACAAAAATGATGACTCTTGTTGTCCAAAACATGTTTAGCTAGGGCATTAAGTACATTGCCCTTACGAATGTCATATAAATGGTCATACATTCTGTCAGTCAGTCTTCTTTTGGTGAGGCCCACATAAAATGCGTCACAATCTAAACATGTGGCTAAATAAACAAGATTACTTGTGTTACATGTGGCAAAGAACTTGGGCTTAAAAACCCAGTTCAAAGTAGGATGACAAAAGATTTGCTCAGTGCTAATGTATTTACATCTAGTGCAATGATTGCATGGAAAAGTACCAACCCTATTGCTAAAGGGTAATTTGGACAAAGTTTTCAATGTCTGGTCATTGCAAAGGATCTTTTTTAGATTATCACTATTTCTGTACATAAAGCAAGGTTTATCACCTACAATATTCCTGGTTGACAGTTCCATAATAAGGGCATTCCAGTTCTTTCTGATAACCTCTTTAACAAACATAATATCACTTGTGTATTTCAAAATACAGAACAACTTCTTCCTTTTAAAGTCACATACTGATTTACTATATTTAACTCCTACTTGGACACTATCAGTGGTACCAGAATAGCTTTTTGGACCTAAAATCCCAACTTTAATATCTCTCACTAGTTTAGAGTCATAACCTCTATGTATAAACAGATTCTCTATTTTGTCTGCTTCTATCCCCAATGTTACATGGTCCTTACAAATCCTAGATATCATCATTATTATAGACATCATTACACTGCCAATCCTTTGTTTTGTCATGTTATCGTCACACTTCTATTAGACTTTTCATTCATTGACACACATTTTCACGTCACTCTATTTTATTTCATTCCATTTTATTTCATTTCATTTTACTACATGTCATTTCATTTAGTTATCGACACATATTTAGCCTCATACTCATTCATCTCATTTCATTCCTCACACATTCACCATATTACATTATTTTATTTTCTTGTGACACTTGATTATGTCTCAGAATATTTACACTTCATGGCTTCAGCACCATATAATGTTTTTGTGGACGTAAATACGTTAGTTTAACTTTTACGTTCCAGGTGTTGAACACCATTTCTGTAGTTATTTCTTTTGTTGAGACAACGCAACAATGGATAGGTTATCTGTCTCACGAAAATATTTAATTGCATTCTAAAAAGAGGTTTCCCGGTTTTTAGGTTTTTTTAGTCTGCCGTTATTTATATTTTGACCTTCATATAAACAGCAATACAACATTTTTGAAGCTGTATGTTTTTTTTTTACTGAGGCTCTGCTCTAGGGATGATTTTACTAGTTTCATAGAGATGACAACAGTGTTCCATTGCCATCACAATTTTTATACTTCTGCCTTTTCAGGTTTATGCAATGATAAGTTGACTGTTATGGCATCTCATTATTGTTATTAATATTGTCTATCTTGATTTTACGTTTGATTTTGAATGATTATTGTATGTATATGCAATATGCCTTCGCGCTACTTTTTAAATGCGTTCTTGAATGTTTACAAGATCATGCAGGTTCTACATGATGTTTGTTTATCAGAGTAACTATGGTTTTAAATTTGAAATTGGCTAGTTAATTGATTTTTAATTACTTAATTTCCCGCCGAGAGCGGTATTTAAAGAACACTGTTTTAATGCATTTTCATCTGATGAAGCATGGAGGAGTCCACGTGAAAGTGCTTATCCTTGTTATTAAAGCTCTGCATTTTTGGATTTATTTGGCATTTTGTTCTTTCATTTCATCGTGGTGAGACTACTTGTATCTATAGTTGTTGCTGTTTGTTTATGGGATTTACCGGTAGTCTCTCTGGCAACGCAGCTACAGGTTTTTCGCTTGTTTTGCTACTTGATTCTTCAAGTCTTTACTGCAGCTGTGTGCACATGATGGAATCAGCAGAAGTAGAACTTGAATATCGTCCTGAGACGAGGGAAAACTTATCTAAATGGGATTCATTGCTCCATCAGAATCCCAACCCTTTATTGGCTATGGACTTATGACATTAATGCTTCGACCACAGTCCAACAGAGTGGTGAGAATTTATCTGACTAACCATTTATGTAAAGAGCTAGAAGATGATTTGTACAAATTACAACGTTACGCATGGCAAAGGCAACATTTAGAGGCATGCTTGCATTTCCATGTTGTACCAAGAGGTATGAGGGTATTCTGCATGCCAACTTACGGCAATAGTCATCCAACTCTGTTAAAGAAATGGCAGGATCAGAATATAGAGTTGGGATTCAGTTATATAAGGCTACTTCTTGAATATTTCTTACCATCAGAAAATGATTTACGGACTAAAATTGATGTTAGTCAAAGAGATTGTTACACGTTTCTGTTCTGACTTTTGTCTTAAAAGAATTGACAACATTTATATTCAAGTCAACACCTTCAGTGACAGACTGAAAGTAACTAAGCAAAGAAAACTTCAAAGGGACTTTAATGATTTTGCCTTAGGCCAGATTTTTGTCTGGCCAAGGACTAATTCTAATCAAAATCTGCACAACCAGAGGTCTAATGAATCATTAACACAGAATAGACCTTTTGTGAGAGAGGGTATTAGATCCACCCCCTCTAATTTCTCATCATCAGTTAATGTTGTCAGACCAGCTGATGTCCTTTTGGATCCTTCCCCTCTTCCTACTCCCATCGTTCATCTTGATGCATCTATAGACACACCTCCTCCCAATCAACTAGCTCTTGTTCATAAGCAAGGCGACCATGTTATGGGAGCCAGACCTAAGACTCGTGATGAAGATCACCAACGTTTTTTACCCTATCCTATAAAAGAAAAGGTCTATCAGAGGGGCCGCTCGAACAGTCGAGGACCCAGAAAGAGGAAGTTCACGGGAGACAAACAGGAAGTAATGAGGAAAACAAGACTTTAACTGACTTGCTATTTAATTTTTCAAATTATGTGTTGGAAGTCTCGGACATTAGTTTACTTAGAGGTTTGACTTTTGTTCCCGCTCATATAAGTAACCGGAGTGAGACTTTGATTGATCTCAGACTTTTTTGTCGTTCTGTTTCCCTGAAATTGTTATTCAAAAATGATGCTGACTTTTCTATTAACACCAAACAATTAGACCACTGTAGAAGAAAAAGTAGTTTTACCCCAAGTTTACCTTATAATGTTGAATGTTTCTTGAAGCTTTGTGAAAGTGACTTCTATTCTGGCTATTCTAAAAAACACAATAAGTGTTCTTATTTTAATGTTATTACTGCTGAGATTAACTCTTTAAATAAGTTAAGATCAGCAAGGGACCTAACAATCAAACCTGCAGACAAGGGAGGAGGTATAGTTTTACTAAATACCTCAGATTATGTAAATAATATGCTCACCCTTTTATCTGATAGTACCACCTATAAAATAATTACTTCCAAGGATGTCCTGAAGATAATTAAAAAAGTACATGATGGAATCTATGACTTATTAATGTGTAGACAAATTAATAAAGATACCTATGATTATCTTTACATTGAGTTTCCCAATACACCTATCATAAAAGGACTACCCAAAACACATAAGAATATTATACCCATACCCATAAGACCTATTGTCTCTGGCGAAAAGTGGGTAACATCCACTATTTCTAGCTATATTGAAAATCTTTTGAGACCAGTGGTGGATGAAGTACCCTCCATTCTTAAAGATACTTACCAGTTATTAGAAGATATAAATGGGTTAAGTTTGGATGTAACAACGCATGACTATTTATTAATAACTCTGGATGTGAACAATTTATTCACATCAATTCCCAATGATTATGGCATACAAGCATAAGAGAACTGGTTGCAGATCTTCCAGACTTTAGTATCAACAAACAAATTTTGATCAGCCAATTGCTAGAGATGGTTCTTTATAATAATTTGTTTATTTTTAAGGATAAGTGTTACTTACAAAAATGGGGGGTTGCCATGGGCACCCCCTGTGCCAACACTTATGCTAATTTGGCTATTTCTGGGAAAAGAGTTTTCTTTTTAATAATAATTATTTTACTCAGGTTAAATTATACAAAAGGTTTGTTGATGATATTCTTATTGTTTGGGAGGGTACTTTGTCAGAGTTTGAACATTTTTTTATCTATTTGAACTCCACCACCACGTTTTTTTACATTCACCATGGAAGCATCCAGAGAAAGTATTAACTTTTTGGATGTTACCCTAACATTGTCAAATAAAGGCTCCTTAGTTCCATCTTTATATAGAAAAGGCACCTGGAAGAATAGCCTTCTATCTTTTGATAGCATGCATCCCAGGCATGTTTTTCCTGGGATTATAAAAAGTCAATTTATAAGGCTATCTAGGATTTGTAAGGACCATGTAACATTGGGGATAGAAGCAGACAAAATGGAGAATCTGTTTATACATAGAGGTTATGACTCTAAACTAGTGAGAGATATTAAAGTTGGGATTTTAGGTCCAAAAAGCTATTCTGGTACCACTGATAGTGTCCAAGTAGGAGTTAAATATAGTAAATCAGTATGTGACTTTAAAAGCAAGAAGTTGTCCTGTATTTTGAAATACACGAGTGATATTATGTTTGTTAAAGAGGTTATCAGAAAGAACTGGAATGTCCTTATTATGAAACTGTCAACCAGGAATATTGTAGGGGATAAACCTTGCTTTATGTACATAAATAGTGATAATCTAAAAAAAGATCCTTTGCAATGACCAGACATTGAATACTTTGTCCAAATTACCCTTTAGCAATAGGGTTGGTACTTTTCCATGCAATCATTGCACTAGATGTAAATACATTAGCACTGAGCAAATCTTTTGTCATCCTACCTTGAACTGGGTTTTTAAGCCCAAGTTCTTTGCCAAATGTAACACAAGTAATCTTGTTTATTTAGCCACTTGTTTAGATTGTGACACATTTTATGTGGGCCTCACCAAAAGAAGACTGACTGACAGAATGTATGACCATTTATATGACATACGTAAGGGCAATGTACTTAATGCCCTAGCTAAACATGTTTTGGACAACAAGAGTCATCATTTTTGTTTTAGAGTTCTGCAGATTGTTTTGGTGAATAATAAAGGAGGAGACCCACTGAATTATCTTGCCACTACTGAACTAAAATGGATATTGAGACTGAGTGCCCATTTGCCCCAGGTCTCAATAATCATGTCACCATTAAACCTGTTTTAGACAACAGGAGATGGTGAAATTAGTTTTCATTGCCTTTCATGTATAGCTAGGTTGCTCCTTTGACTTCTTTGATGCCCCTATCTTGTTGGTGGCCTCGTGTTCTGGAACATCATTACACTGCCAATCCTTTGTTTTGTTTTGTCATGTTATCGTCACACTTCTATTAGACTTTTCATTCATTGACACATATTTTCACGTCACTCTATTTTATTTCATTCCATTTTATTTCATTTTACTACGTGTCATTTCATTATCGACACATATTTAGCCTCATACTCATTCATCTCATTTCATTCCTCACACATTCACCATATTACATTATTTTATTTTCTTTTGACACTTGATTATGTCTCAGAATATTTACACTTCATGGCTTCAGCACCATATAATGTTTTTGTGGACGTAAATACGTTAGTTTAACTTTTACGTTCCAGGTGTTGAACACCATTTCTGTAGTTATTTCTTTTGCTTGAGACAACGCAACAATGGATAGGTTATCTGTCTCGAAAATATTTAATTGCATTCTAAAAAGAGGTTTCCCGGTTTTTTAGTCTGCCGTTATTTATATTTTGACCTTCATGCTTCAGCAATACAACATTTTTGAAGCTGTATGGTTTTTTTACTGAGGCTCTGCGCTAGGGATGATTTTACTAGTTTCATAGAGATGACAACAGTGTTCCGTTGCCATCACAATTTTTATACTTCTGCCTTTTCAGGTTTATGCAATGATAAGTTGACTGTTATGGCATCTCATTATTGTTATTAATATTGTCTATCTTGATTTTACGTTTGATTTTGAATGATTATTGTATGTATATGCAATATGCCTTCGCGCTTTTTAAATGCGTTCTTGAATGTTTACAAGATCATGCAGGTTCTACATGATGTTTGTTTATCAGAGTAACTATGGTTTCAAATTTGCAATTGGCTAGTTAATTGATTTTTAATTACTTAATTTCCTGCCGAGAGCGGTATTTAAAGAACACTGTTTTAATACATTTTCATCTGATGAAGCGTGGAGGAGTCCACGTGAAGCGCTTATCCTTGTTATTAAAGCTCTGCATTTTTGGATTTGGCATTTTGTTCTTTCATTTCATCGTGGTGAGACTACTTGTATTTATAGTTGTTGCCCATAGCTATGCCAGCCCTCTGTAAATAATAAGTCCCATCAAATATAAATATATTGTTTTCAAGGACTATTTCAATGAACAGGCAAATCAATTCTATCAATTTAGGACAATATTGACTGTTCTCGACCAAATATGCCTTAAACTCAATTCCTTCATAATTTGGGATTACCGTAAATAATGAACCCACATCCAAGGTAACCATCGCTAGGAACTACATTCTGGCTAGTAAACTCATGTAGATCTTGTAAAAAATGTTTGGTATCCCTAAGGACCACTTCACAATGGTCAACAACAGGTCTAACCTTCTCTATATAGACAGAAAATGGTTTGGTCAATCAACCACTTCCTGCCACAATCGATCTAAATGGGGGCATAGACGGATTTTTATGAACTTTAGGAAGTCCATGTAGACTTGGGACTAGGGGAGATGCAACAGTCAAATAAGACAATTCAGAAGTAATAAGTCTACTAAGTAGACAGTCATTAATAGTTCTATAAACCTGATTAATCATACATTCAATGTCAAACATTTATCTTAAGACTTGTAGCAGTAGCACATAACAGCCGTGTTAGAAGAATAGTACTCACAATCCATAACAACAGAGCTGCCCTTGTCAGCTGGTCATATAACTATGCCCCTAGATTTTCGCAAAATTGCTAAAGCCTCCCTTTCTAACTTTGTCAGATTAGCAAAACATTTATTTCTAATATGAATACACAAGGCACAAATCAATTCCCACACATT
Source organism: Protopterus annectens (assembly GCF_019279795.1). Lineage (NCBI taxonomy): Eukaryota > Metazoa > Chordata > Ceratodontiformes > Protopteridae > Protopterus > Protopterus annectens. The sequence continues at coordinate 765,536,994 of NC_056745.1, read as the reverse complement.
CTAATAAATGTTTCAATAATAGGATTGGGAGATGGCATATACAACCTAGGTTTTTTAATCAAATCATTACATTCAGTACTATCCATAGAATATAACGTTTTCAGAGTCAAAGTCTGTGCAAATTTTTCTACTAGGTCATCTCCCTGTGCAGGGATGAAGGCCAATCCTCCATTCAGGACAGAAATCTCAGTGTCATTTAAAGTCTTCTTAGAAATGTTCCATACTATGAACTGGTCAATAGTTGCCCCATTCGCTTTATTGTATGATATCCCCCTTCCACTGGTTGTTTCCTCTTGTTCCTCCCTCGACTGCTGGATCGATTGAAAGAATATGTTCCCTTTTTTACTGCAGTATCGGCATGGGTAGAGCAAGAAAAACCTGATTAGATATTTGCCATCCCATTATCTTTGTTTTAACAACCAGCTGGCTGTCAATCCTGGTTTCTCCTCCAACCTCAGAAGGACAGACATTGACAATACACTAGTCAGTGGTGCATTATATACACATCCATTACTATGCACCATATTAGATTGTGCACAATTTTCTCATTAATCTCACTCATCTGATTCCCTGTGTTAACATTGTTAACAGTTCTAGGAACAGTCTCAACATTTCCTCGAACTGGGCCATGAAAACAACATGGCTATTCTTAAAATCATGAAAATTTCTAGCAAGTTTTTTTCTTTTTCTGTGCCAACAATTTACACTCATACATCGAGACATTGTCTATTGTATTACATAGAGCAATATCTACTGAATCAACTGTAGCATGGGTATACGATTGTCTGTACTCTTATTGCACTGTCAAACCTCCATCTCAATTGGTTTAAAATAGTCAAAAGTTTCATATAGGCAAAACTATTGTACAATTAATCGGCTGCCATTTAGCCAATAAATCTGAATAATGTTCACCTTGGGTCAGCATTTTCAAAACTCTTAGACATCCGGGTACAGCAAGCAGGTGAAGACATGGTTCTAAAAAGTCTCTATTTGTCAACATTTCAAACAAAAGAGGTCATTCTCAAGGGTCCAAATCATTGATCGTAACACTTGATCATTGTCAACTCCACTATCAGGTATAACATCCAATAGTTCACCATCAATCAATAAAAGATTAACCTTTATCTTAAGAGCTTGGATAAAACATCCATCTTACTATCCACAAAGTACAGTTGTGTACACTTACCATAAATGTAGGCGTACAGTGTATTCACTGTTGCAGTCATCACACTTGGGTTATTACTGCCAGGACTAGCCCTCAGTCGGCCCGAATACCAGAGGCTTAGTATTTCTGCGTCGGTTGCTGTCGCTTCAGAACTGGCATCAGTTAGTCAGTGGTATAAAATCAGGCAGCCAATGCCATTACATCAGTTTTTCATGCCTCAAATGTCAGGAGTCCCCAAATAGGGATCTAGGTTACTGTGGAAGATCACCACCAGTAGAAAGTAAATACCAAAAATCCCTGTAAGGAGTGAGGGAGAGAGAGAGAAAGAAACAAGGGGGATGGAGGGTGGGAAACCAGGACTGTAACAGTGAATACACACTAACATCTACATTTATGGCAAGTATACACAACTGTACTATGTTCTACGTGTTTCACTGCTGCAGTCATCCCACTTGGGTTGATTCCCAAAGCTGAAGAAAAGGGTGGAAGCAGTCAAGAGTTGGGGGCTGGCTAGGATGCCCTAAAAGACTGCAGTTGCAAAGCCTGCCCTGGATTTGGAGAAGATAAGTTTCTGTTTAAAGTTGTCTGCCAGAGTGTTTTGGGAGCCTGGAAGGAATTGTGCTAGCAGGTGAATTTGCATGGCTGAAGCCGTGTGCCAAAGGGTCATGGCTAGCCTGCAGAGGGAATAAGAGCGAGTTCCTCTCTGCTTGCTGATGTACCACATCACTGTGGTGTTTTCTATTTTGATCAGTAGAGGCCCCAGGGAGAGTAGGGGTCTGAAAGCTGTTGCTGCATGCTGAACAGCTAGCATCTCTTTTTGGTTGATGTGCAGATGTATTTGATTTGGGCTCCAATGGCCCTGAATGCACCTGCCATCCAGGTGTGCACCCCAGGCATAATCTGATGCATCTGTGGTTAGGGGTCTGGACGGTGTGGGGTTGGGAAAAGGGAAGGCCCTTATTGTGGTCGCATGCTGCTGCCCACCAAAGAAAATCTTTGCTTAGACAAGGTATCATAGGTATGACAGTTTCCAGGTCCTCAAAGTGTTGACACCAAAGGCTTTTTAAGTACCACTGAAGTTTCCTCATATGCAGTCTGTCACATGGAATGAGTAGAATGCAGGGTGCCACGAACCCTACAGCTTGCAGGATTTTCCTTGCAGATAACTGGGTTCTGGTGGCTAGTTGAGAGAAGTAGCCTGTCAGATAGGCTTGTTTTTCTGGAGTAAGGAATGCCATCTGGGATGCTGTGTCCAAGACTTGCTCCCAGGCATACAATTTTTTGAGTGGGGACTAGTTTGAATTTCTTTTTATTTATAGTGTACCCCAGGGAGGTCAGTAGGTCCTTTACAAAGGTCCGGTGCTGTAACAGCTTTTTCTGACTGACTGCCTGAATCAGGCAGTCTAAGTTGGGGTAAATTTGAATATTGCTTTGTCTGCAAAAAGCAATGGCAGGAGTCAGGCATTTTGTGAAAACTCTGGGAGCAGTGGATAAACCAAAGGGAAGCAAGAGAACTGAATGTGCATAGATCCTGCCCTGAAATGTAGATATTTACTGCAAGAATCCCTGACTGGGATGTGTAGATAGATAGGCCTCTTTTAGGTCTAGGGTGGCTAACCAAGCATCACTGGATAGCATAGGAAGAAGCTGTTGGAGGGTGAGCATTTTGAATTTTGATATCACCAAGAAGGTGTTAAGAATGGATAGATCGAGGAGTGGGTGACAGGTGTCCTCTTTTCTGGGTAACAGGAAAAGCCTGGAATAGAAACCTTGGCCTATCTGGTCTGTAGGAACAGGCTATATTGCCCTCATGGAGAGCAGGGAATGGACTTGGTTTTGGGCCTCTGCCCACTGGTTTGGAGGAAGATTTGGGAACCCTTTTGGGGTTGGCAGTGTGTGGAAATAAAATTTGTATCCTCGGGACACTATGTTGAGGACCCATCGGTCATTGGTGATGGAAGCCCAGTTTTTTGAATGAGAGGAGAGTTTTTCCTCCTAGGGGTACAAGCAGGTGGGCAGAGGTAAGAGGTGGAGTTGTGAAGTCATTGTGAGTGCTTTCCATAAGGGGGTGGCTTAGCACTCCCTGTTTCTGAAGTGGAGGAACTCCATTGCTTAGATCTCTGCATTCCCTGGGACTGCTGACGGGGGGGGGGGGGGTCTGCTTCCCCTAGGTCTTGTCTGAGCTGGCATTGAGGGGGCTTGGAAAGGACCAGTGCTTAGAGTGGCAATGCCTACTGAACTTCGGAGGCTGGACTTGCATGAAGCCTTTAACTGTTTGCATAGATTTAGCTTTTTCTTCCATCTTTTTTTAAGACCTCTTCTGCCTTGGTGCCAAACAAATTGTCTTTGTTCAATGGTGCGTCCAATAATTCTGATTTGACATGGGTCCGGCAAGGTCTGTTCCTTAAGCCAAGCAAGCCTTCTAAGTAGAGAATCTGTGACTGCTGCCCTGCAGGATGCTTCTAGGGCATCAAAGCCACATTGCAAAGTGCGTTTAGTAACTTGGCTTGCAGAATGCATAAGCTCCTGTAATTCTTTATTTTCTGCACAAGCCAGAAAGGTAGATATTTTTTGTTTAAGGAGTTCCATTCTATGTTGCTGGTATTTCAGCATGTGGAACTGACAATTTAGTGCTCTAATGGCAAGAGTTGCAGAGATGCATACTTTTTTACCCCATCTGTCTAAAGCTCGGGAATCCCTGTCCGAGGGGGTGGGATTCTTAGCTGTGGTTGCTTTTATTCCTTCAGGTCCTTGGGAGATAACCTCTGGGTCAGTAGTAGGATTTTTGAAAAGAATTTTGTGAGAGTCAGGGACTCTAATTCCTGGGAGCAGGTGGGAAGGTGTCGGGAATTAAACTGGATTCCATAAAATCATCATCCACAACATCCAGGACAGGAGGAATATCTAAAGGTCTAGGCTGTGGTAAATCTAAAAATTCCCAGAGTCTCTTTTTGGACTGAGGATAGTCCTGACATTTCCATTGGAAATGTTCTCAAAGTATGTAGAATTTCACCAAATGAAAAATCCTCTGGAGGAGAGGCAGAAGGAATGGATTCCTCTGCATCTGAATCCTCAAACAGACAAAGGGTGCATGTCTTCATATTCAGAAACCTCAGAGAAATTGGACTCCTGGTCAGATAAAACCGCTGGGGACAAGTCTCTTTCTTTTGAAGGGGTAGGCTGGCTGCTCAGCACCTCCGGACCCATCCAAGGTAGAGACATCCGCAGGATCCTTAATCAAGGAAGTGTCTCACAGCTTACAGAACTCTGAGCGGGTCTCAGCAGTGGCCTGCGAATCCACAGAAGCAGGCATCGGGGGCTGTGAAAGCACCTCAATGGAGGACTGGCGAACTGGCGACTAACTTAACGAAAGCATCGTTGGCAGTTTTGGACCTGTGTGGTCTGTCTTTATCCTTATGTTTTTTCGGAAGATCAGTAGTCGGATGGCTTACCAATGCCATTTCGGAATACGGAGACAGAAAGCGAAAATGTTTAGCTATGGTAAGGCCCAATGATAGATAGTTCTGGTGTTGAACAAAGCACAAAATGGACAGTGAGGGAAGTCATGGTCTGGGCCTAAACAGGTCACACAGTAAGAATGGAAATCTCGGTGTGGTATTTGTTTTCCACAGGCGAGACAATTGTTAACTTTTTCTGACATCTGTTAGAACATGAAAAAAGGTTCCCCAATGGGGTACTTAGCTTTAGAAGACTTCAACTTCAATTTTGGAAATGAAAACTCAGGTAGCGGCTGACCGGCACTCGTGTGAACTGCTTCTGCTTCGTGCTCCTTGGCAAGAAAGACTGGTGTAATGGCGTCGGCTGCCTGATTTTATACCACTGACAACCTGATGTCAATCCTGGAGCGACAGCAACCAGCACAGAAATACTAAGCCTCTGGTATTCGGGCCGACTGAGGGCTACCCCTGGCAGGATAACCCAAGTGTGATGACTGCAACAGTGAAACACGAAGAACATCTGCTACTTCAGGATTGTAATCCAATTCCACATTCAAAACACAACATCTTTAACCATGCTCCATAGGGACAAAAACTCTTAAGTATTACAATAAATGTTACAATAAATGTAAGTAAAATCCACCAGCGATAAATGGTGTCTGAAAACAAAAATCAGTAATAGAAGCAGAATAAAAATGCGCACTGAAACACGGCTGAATGCATCAGTGTATCTGCACATGACCCATGAATGCTTTACGTTTTATTTAAATATATATATATATATATATTTTTTTTTTATTGTAACTATGTGGTCTGATGAAGCATTTACACAATGCGAAAGCACTTACCTGAGTTAATAAAAGATACCATTTACATATTAATCTTACATTGTGGTTGCTGATGCTGTCTTTGTGAATAAACATTGTGGTTTGCAGAGGAAACAGCTATCCAAGTGCTTTTTGGGATTTATTAATAAAAGACGCTATTTATTTCTCTGTGTGCTCGGTTTCTGAGCAGATATTCAGATGTGTTTCAGTGCCCGCTTTTATTCTGCTATTTCCCCCATAGTTATCTGTGAATCTTAAAAGGTCTTGTCCTTGGGTTCCCCCCTCTCTTCATTACTGCCTTACCAGATCTCTCTGCAATTTACAGACTACATGATTTTCATGCGTTTCCCTTCCAATAGCATTGTGAAAAGCATTTGTCACATACCTGGTTTACACACACACTGGACTGGGTAATGACAGAAATTATATCTGCTCGCAAGAGTGCGCAGTTGTAATAATCCTGCCTTCCAGAAATTACAACCACAAACATATGTAAAGCTTGTGATGATGAAAGGCATATATATCCAGTAAAGGATGAAAATTCCTTTAATAGTTACAGCCAGGAAATGCCAAACAAGTCATATGGAAGGGTGTCTAGTACGTGACTAAGCAACCAGGAAAAATAGGCCAATTCAAACATGGATAGAAATATATGAATATTCAGAAAATGCCTGAATCCTTTACATAGGTCCTCCTGCCATAGTGAACAACTGCCTTGGGCAACAAACACCAGAAACTGTTAAACCAAGAATGAAAATTTAATCAAACCTTAATCGTGACAATAGCATTTGTTGAAATAAAAGTTACCTTCTTTGGTACTTCCCCATTTAGTAGCCACACACACTTTTGTGGGATTTAATGTATTCAATAGCTCTGGCAAACAAACTGGTCTGACATAATCGTTGAAGTTCAGTGGTGCCTGAAGCCTAAGTAATGCCACATCATAGTCCAGTGTCACATGATCAAACTGCTCATGAAGGACGATAGATCGGACTTTCACAGTCTGTAAAGTAATCAGCATTTGTTAGAAAATAGAGCACAGTGGTGTTACCAGTCTAACATCAAAATATCATCAGCAAGAAATAGCTTAAATATGTATGCCACTTAAAAGCTAACCAACTTAAGAGTTCAGTTCTAGGAACGCTTGAATAAACTCAACCAGTTCATGACATCTACTTTAACACATTAACATGGTAAATAGCTACCCAATAAAACTAGTGTGCTTTTACTACCATGATTCATACAAAATTCAGGCACTAAAAAATGTATTTATACTGTTGTACCTGGGAATGGAAGGAATAAAGCAAGTCCTGTAAAAACGTAACGGTAGCATCCCCAAAGTCATGCTCATTGTGCTATCAGACTGAAAGGATACATATCTGCATGGGTTTATTAAAATGTACCAAGACCCACACTAGACTGTGCAGGGCAGTGCTGTAAAACTTGGAAATAAAACTATAATCACACAGTCAGTAGTTAGTGGTGTCTCTCATGCACTAGTATATAACTAGTGATATGTAAAGTTGAAATGTAACATGTAGAAAACCTGGGCAGGTAAGTCAGAGCAGTTAAGGAAGCTGGCGTTGGTGATTAAGAGCCTGAGATGGATGATCAGATGTATACTGTGCAACAGAAGAAATGAGGGTATCAGATCAAAAGCTAAAATCACTCTAACTGTAGAAAAGGTCAAATAATACATTATAGGGAAGTAAATAGTGTGGGAAGAAATAGCCAGAGAATTGTTATGGCTAGGCTTGTATAGGCCCTAGGGCTGATAGCCTAGTACCAACCTATGATGGTTCAGCCACATGTGCAAGAAAAGTGGAAGACAATCTTGTGAAGATGATTTGGGAAAACAGGATTGAAGGCAAGAAGAAACAAGGATGTCAAGCAAATAAATAAATGGATTCTGTAAGAAGACCTGAAATAATCAGGCATGACCATCAAAGAAGGTAGAAGAGAGGCACTGAATCAAGAAAGATTGTGCCAAGAAAGACTGATGATGACTGATGATGTTAGTACCCAATATGCCATATACCTACAGATGTCCAACATCAAATAGGTTGAATATAAATAGACAAAATCACAACATTCTGAGAAACAGAATACTCATTGCTGTTTTCCATGAGAAATCACCGACACTGCAATTAGGTTCATAGTTGTGTACTAGGCTAACAACCAGAAGGGCCTTTTAAGTCTAGCCATGCATCTCAAATTTCTGACAAGTGCTGGTACCCTTGATAAGTATAAGTAGGGGCTTGGAAGAGGAACCATTTACAGGCTGCCTTTGTCCATTAGACACATAGGTGCCAAACAAGGGATGGATTTCCTGTTCCTCATCAACTGTCCACATTGCACCTGAATTGGGTTAGGGAGGACTTCTGCTTCACATAGACAGGGAGCGTGTTCCAGAGAAAGGGTAGATCAGATACATACCTGTCTCTCAAGCAGGTCCTATGTATATCATAGGCAAGGTTAAGTCCTTAGAACAGGTAATTCTGGTGCTGCTTGTTTTGTGGATATGCAGGAGGCCCATTAGAGTGGGATCTGACAATGCCTTGTATGTCAGGCATAGATTTCCCTTCAACAGCCTGTAGGAGACAAAATACAGGAATAGGACTTGGAGGTAGTCTGCACAGGAAAGTTATGTCCTGTATTTTTAGTGAGGAACCGCTGTGGATGTGCTTGGCTAGGTACATACCAAAGGGGGCACTGTACTCAGTGAATGGTCTGATGAATGCTGAATACAGTGGAACAATGATCTCCTTGGACCTAGATGCCTTATCTTTGTTTAGTGCAAAACACAAAATGATTTCCTCACTACTGTAGACATGTGATGGCCAAAGGCTAGATTACTGTCGGTGTCTCCCCAAGTCCCTGACTACTGTGTCAACTCTTTAGGGTATGTTATCAATATGATAGCTACCAGGGGTGAATGACTTCCCAAATGATACTATAATGCATTTCTTGGTATTTAGTTTTAGTCTATGGCTCTGACACCAGTTATTTATCTGTGTCAGCATTTCCTGGAGAACATTTATGTCAGTGGATGAAAGCTCTACTTGTATCAAGAATATATCACCCAAGACAGAACTCAAACCCACAATCCTGGCTTAGGAGACCAATGCCTTATCCATTAGATCACTGTGAAAGCAAGTGAATAATTACCCCCCCCCCCCCCCGAGTCAAAATCAACTCATGGCAAAAGCCTCTCACTCTCTGTTCCTTTTGTGCTATTCAGCACATCAGGCAATGAGTACTCTCTCCAAGCACTTATTTCTGTAGTGGTTATGGTTTTACATGGTCGAGTTGCTAGCCCGACAGGGTGTACCACACACTTGCACGCACTCGTACCTAGAGCCAATTTAGAGTGTCCAATCCATCTGCTGCATGTCTTTGGAATGTGGGAGGAAAATGGAGCAACCGGAAGAAACTCACACGAACACTCTGCACAGAAGGCACCCCAGCAGAGAATCGAACCAGAGAATCTCTTGCTGTGAGATGACAACTCTAACTGCTGCACCACTGTGCTGCCCACACCTAGTAATTAGTAATAAGAAATTCAAAGAAATGGAAGTGAGGGAAGAAATTCAGTTCGGCAGAAAATATTGATATTGTAGTTAAGAGGTTGGGTATTAAGTAGATTCACAAACATTTATAAAAACATTTATAAAAACATAGCACTCATTTAAAATTGGTAAGAAATGGCACTAACTCAAAAGTATCTAAAGTATACCATTCAACTTAGCATCGCATTGCAGAAAAAGATGTTCGCCTGCAATCACCTTATTTGCTCCTGTTGGGAAATGACGGCTAGCTACAATTTCTAAATTAGTATATACCGAAATATTCATGAGAAATTCCACATTTTAATTTATGAGGTATGCATCCACCATAGCACATGCCATGCAAAGCACTATGAATACATTACAGTTTTAATGTGGTTGCAGTGCAAAGGTCTCTAATATTTATCAAGGGGATGCATGGCACAGCAAGCAGGTGCACCACAAAACAAGCAACATATGTATCACCTCCACATTGCCTTCCCATTCTGTGCCTTTACCCTAGCCTGATAGCACAGAAGTTATGGGGACATTTAGAAGCCACAGGTTTATAGGTAAATAAAAGGCTAGCTGTCCTTGTGTGCCATATTAAGTCTAATTTCCATTGGTGAGAATCAAATCCTGTACCTCTTATCTGTGATGTAAACACCTTAAATATTATGCAATCCTCTATAATAAATTCCCATTTGTTAACTAGGTAGGCTCACCACAGTCCCTTGTCAGTGGCAACTCAGGAGCAATGTTTGATCAAGCATCTTGCTCAAGGCCACACGGTAGGCAAATGAGGGGATGGAAGGAATCACACACTGTACCACAGGAATTATGGCTCACAGCCTTAACTCTCTGTGCCAACTGCCATTGTGCACTTATAAATGATTCCTTCCTTTTGGAAGCTTTCTCCCTTCTGTGTGTTTGCGCAACTGTAAAATTGGCATACACAACTTCACTGCTTTAGAGTGCTTGCTTTCAGCACTTGGGTTCTTCAGTGAACGGTCATTTAAGACTTCATAAGGGATCTGCAATATACATATTCTCTGCACAGCCAAGACATCTAACTTATCTGAATGCTTGTTAAGTGCCTTTAACAGTATATGGTGCACTGCACAGCTGTAGAGGTAAAACATATACTCTCAGTATCTTCATGTACTGCATTACCAGAGGTAGCATGTGAATATATCATCTTGTAGTGTAGTACTGCATTATATTAGCATCAGCTTGGCAATATTTAGTTAAAAAAAAACTGTGCATAAAAATGACCCATAATTAATGGAGATGCACTACACAAAGTGTGAAACTATATACTGAAACTATAATTAAATTTTACTGGTTCAGGGCATACTGTTAAAGTTTAGTCAAAATCCCTTTGTTGTTCAAGCAACAGTCATTTTGTACAAGTATCAGGTATGGTCCAGATGTTGTACATAGAGCACCATGATTATGCTCCACATTTGGGAAGAAACTTGTACTGTATGGTGTACGGCAATTATGTTCAGATATTCAGAAAAATATAAATCAGTTAAGCACTACTTCAGTGAGAGCTGATCCTAAATGATAAGCACCTCCTGCCTAAGTTATTAAGGTTTGATCTCACACCAGGCAGTCAAATCTGCCAGTACAGACCAGCAGAAGAATAAAAAAATGCATTTGGTTCTGCCTGCTGTCCATACTAGAATGTGTCCTCAAATTCCTACTACTTTTTACTTTCTAAATTTATAAGTGTGTGTTTTTCCCTGCATTTTCTGTAGGATATGAAGTCTGAAACTCAAATGCCATTTTTTATGAATTAATTTCTCAGTAATTTGTCCAACATGAGACAAAAATCTAGACAGTCTGTAAAGACCTGGACAGCTGAGTGGCATGGAAAGTGAGTGTAAACATATGAGACTGTGTTGCACCCACTAAGTGCTTTACAACTTTAAAAGCCAGCGAAACAATGCGTTTTTTTCTCCTGTAGTTAGCTGTACAAGGAGCAGATCTATGCACTACAAAGAATTATGAATGGGTCTCTGATCATGCCCCTTAATTATGTGTTCTTGACATGCATACCAAGATTCACCTCTTGAGGTGAATTTCTTAGCATCCATGTCTCAAACACATAAGCAGGTTATGATCAATAACCCGATCATAAACATCTATGTTGGGCACCTTTCTGATGTAAAAAGGCGATTAAAGTTATAGCAGTTCTACAACAAAACGTGTCTAACATGACTAACAGAGAACAGCATCAGGAAGTTCGGACAGTTTTAAAAGCACAAAGAAAAAAAGCACCGACGTAAAACAAAACAAAACCCAGATGTTCACCACAACGTTTAATGGTCATACAAAGCTTTCGAGTATAACTCTTTCTCAATGTATAAAAACAACAAAGTATGCCATTTTTAAAAAACAGTTCAACCAATCCGCTCACGTAACTGATTAATCCTAAGTAACCTAAAGTGCCCTATCTCTTAGATACACATCAAAAATAAAATATTTACAAAATATATAACCACTATATGCATACAAACACAAAAATACATATATAAAACATTTTAATAAATTATACATTCAAGTACAACACCTAAAAAAATCAAACTAATTCATGCCTCTCTCTTAAAGCAGGTTTAATACTAGTAGCAGAAGTCCTGAGTAATGAGCTTTTTTACACAGAAAACTGTTTTTTAAACCTTACAAATGGTGAAAGACAAGCATTGACCTCTTTACTTATGAATGAAAACTTAATCATTAAACCTGCAGATAAAGGTGGCATGATTGTTATTAATGAATACTACTCAATATATCAATAGTATGAATGACTTTTTATCTGATGGTCAAACTTTTGTTCTAGTTAATGCTTTGTATGTTAATAAGGTTATTGGGAAAGTGAAAAGTTTTCTTTATGAATTAATGGAAAGTAGTATTAGTTCAAAAACATAACTATTGGTACTTAGCTAATCCAGTTATTCCATTTATATACGAACTACCGAAAATTCACAAGTCTCTAATCACACCCCCTATGAGACCTATAGTCTCTGGTAGTAAATGGACAACTGTTGCCATTTCAAAGTATTTAGACAAAAAAGTCATGTACTCACCATAACATTCCATGCGAGTTGTTCTATCTCGCCTTCATTCTTCACTGATGGGTTCGGAGGCGATCCTCAGCTCCGTCTCGGCCTATTAGCAAAGCTCAAAGATTACCAGTAGCTTGAGACCAAGCCCCTTATCCCATGATGCATTGCGGGAATTACCTCATATCTTGTTTGGATGTACCATAGCCTAGTAAGAGGACTAATCTCCCCAGACAGGAAGAAACTCTGAATAACCAGGATTAAGCCAATCTCCAGGTCAACTCTCAGCCAGGTGGGGGAAGGAGGGAGGGACGTGAGAATGAAGGCGAGATGGAAGAACTCACATGGAACATTATGAAGAGTACATAACTTCTTTATGTGAAGTTGTTCAATCTCACTGTTCATTCTTCACTGATGGGTAGCATCCCTAGAACCCTAAATCCTGGGTGGCTCATGGGAGTACATTTTTCAGGAACGTAGAACCAAAGGAAGCCCTGTCCCTGGAGGCCTTGTCCACTTTGTAATGAGTGATAAAAGTGTGAGGCTTAGACCAAGTGGCTGCAGCACAGATATTATCAAGCGGTAACTTGGCTTCAAAGGCCGAAGAAGTAGAGACTGCTCTGGTTGAATGTGCCTTCACTTTATGCAACAAAGACCTATTAACAGATAAGTGTAGGTGATACAATCTGAAAGCCACTTAGAAAGGGTTGTTTTAGCCACTGGTCTACCTTTTCTGGCTCCAGAGAATGAAACAAAAACCTGGTCTGACTTTCCGAAGACTTTAGTTCTGTCCAGATAATATCTAAGCTGTCTGTGAACATCAAGTTTCTGCAGCATGTATTCTAATTTGTTGGTATGGTTGGGGAAAAAAATGGGCAACTCAATAACTTGATTGATATTTGTCTCAGAACATACTTTAGGCAAAAAGGAAGGGTTAAGTCCGAAGGGATAACTCTGTCCGGATGAAAAATCATAGGGGGCTTGATAGATAATGCCTGAAGCTCTGACACTCTGCGGGCAGAAGTAATGGCCACTAGAAAAATAGTTTTCCATGACAGAAACTTGAGCTCACAAGATGATCCTGGATCGAAGGGAGAAATAATAATATGGGATAGCATGAAATTCAAGCTCCAGGGAGAATAAGGAGTCTTCACTGGAGGTCTCATGTGAAAGGTACCTTTCAGGAAGGCCTTGGATAACTGGTGCTGCATGATATTCAGTCCATCAATACCTAGATGAAAATTAGATATAGCTGCTAACTGGACCCTGACGGTAGCAGCTGCCACTCCTTCGTGAAAAATCTTGGTCAAGTATTCTAGTATGGATGACAATGGAGCTTGGTATGCATCAAGGTTTATGTTAGAAGCCCAAATGGAAAATCTTTTCCGCTTACTACGATACAATTTTCTGGTGGAAGGTTTGTGGGAAGCCAACAAAATTTAACTTGTGTCATCTGTGCACCCTCTACTGGGTCTAAAAGTGCACCCTCTAATGGGTCTAAAACTACACCCAGCTTTATATTTTTGTTGGGAGGGTGGCCTAATGGTTAAGGTGCTTGCCTTACAAACATAAGGTGCAGGGTTCGAGTCTCACAAGGGATAATTGGCTAGGCTTAAAATAGCTCGCAAGGGCAGTTAGCTTAGTACTAACCTACGAGTCCTATGAAAGATTATGAAGCCTGACTATAAGGGGGAACTGAAGCAGCCAAACAGTTAGCTTCACTGACTGCAAGGAAGGATGGAGGTCCCCTGATGGGTGTGCCAGAAGGTCTGGAACTGGGTCCAGGATCCATGGATCCTCCAAGAGATTATGGTAAAGCAATGGAAACCAAATCTGCCGAGGCCAATGAGGGGCTATATGAATGACGGTCCTTCCCAGTGACTTTGCTTTCTGTAAAAATATGGGTATCATCTGAATTGGGGGAAATGCATAGAAGAGACCCTGGGGCCAATCAAGTACGAGTGCATCCCCTTAGGGGTTCTCCCGGAGGCGGTATCAGGGCAAAGTAGCTTCTGCATTTGGTGTTGATGTGGCTGGCAAAAAGACTGCAGCAAGGCTGGCCCCAACTGCGGGAAAATCCAGTCTGCAATTTCCTGTTTCAGGGACCACTCGTGTGGCAACAAAATTGCCCTGCTCAGCTTGTCCGCTATCACGTTGGATCTCCCCGGGTTTTTCGGCAAAGGGAGTAAGACTTGGTCCTGCCCTGTGTGTTCAAATACCAGACCACTGACATGTCTGTCTGTATGGCAATTGCCCCTAGAGGGAGAGAGTCCTGAAAGTACTGCAACACCAGAAGTACCGCGCTCACCTCTAGGACATTGATATGCAAATGTGACTCTTGATCCGTCCATGTGACTTGGGCAGTCTTTCCCTGAAAATGCCCCCCCCCATCAGGGAAGCGTCCATGGTCATAGTGGCTACTGCACGGGGAAATACAAAGGGGCATCCTATTGTGACATGTAGAGATGTTAACCACCACTTAAGATCCCTCTTGCAAGAGTTTGTAATCAGAATCATATGGTTCATTGGCAAATCCTAGTAAGACCATTGAGTGAACAGGAGCCACTGAAGAATCCGCATATGCATCCTCACCAATGGAATGGCTAAAATTGCTGATGCCATCAAACCTAGTACTTTCAAGACCTCTGCAGCTGGAGAGCTGTTCTTTGACACCAGTGAAGTGATGCGTTGGTGAAGAATTGATACCCTTTCGACTGGAAGATAGAGTGGTGGTTGAAGTGTCTAACTCTGCCCCTATATAAAGACGATATATGCTGCGATGGCGACAAGGCATACTTTTTAAAGTTGACCGTAATGCCTAAGTGGTTGCAGAGTGGATTCTGTTGCCTGAATCAGTTGATGCCTGGTGGTGGAGGTAAGGAGCCAATCATCTAGGTACAGATACACCTGGAATCCTAGACACCTCAGGTGAGCTGTGACCACTGCCATACATTTGGTAAACACTCTGGGGGCTGTAGTGAGACCAAAGGGCAGGGCTCGAAACTGGTAATGACTGGCTACCAGCCGGAAATGCAGATGAGCTCTGGATGGTCTGGCCATTTTTATGTGGTAGTATGCATCTTTGAGACCGATCGAGCACATCTAATTGTCCTTCCCTAAAAGGGGGAGTATGGACTGAAGCGTGACCATCTGAAACTTCTATTTTTTTTTTCAAATTGGTTCAGTCTGCGGAGGTCCAAAATAGGTCTCCAGTCCCCTGTTTTCTTTGGAACCAAAAAGAATCTTGAGTAAGTTCCGAATCCTGTTTGGTCTGCTGGGACTGGTTGGATAACTCTTTTGTCTAGTAACTTGTGGACCTCTATGGTTGCTTGTTACCTGCAACTGGGTGGAACATCTAGGATTCTCTTGATGGGAATGGGTGGAGCAGAGAACGGTATGAAATACCCTCTGGAAATGATGCTTTGTACCCATCTGTCATTTGTGATATCTAGTCAGGCTTCTGGGTACAAAGATAAGCGACCCCCCACCGCCTCCTGAGCAGGACAGTCAGGCCACCTCTCAGGAGCACTGGTAGGGTTGGACCAGAGAAGGGATCTCTGTCACCCTGGTGTTGCGGACCCCCTCTGCTGCAAGGGTGGTGTCCTTCATTATTACCCCCTCCTCTGCCCCTGAAAGGCTCCTTGGGCTTTCTGGAACCACATCTTCCCTCCCCTTTGGCCTTTGGGAAAAGGCCGAGTAGGGGTAGAAAAATGGACTCCGATGGCAGACAGTCTTTCCCTCCTGTTCACACCTGGTCAAGGTTTCCTTTGCCTTTGGCCCAAACAAAGATGAGCAGTCAAATGGGATGCTTACAAATGAAGACTTGAAAGGCTCCACAAAGGAACAGAGATACATCCAGGCATGCCTGCGAAGAGCAATCCCTGTACCTGCAGCCCTACTCAAACCATCAGCTGCATATGATATGAGGTGCATGGATGAGTTCACAATGGAATTAAGGGTAGCAAGCTGGGCCGAAACTTTGTCAGACACACCTGCATCTACAGTACCCTGAAGAGAATCTCCCAGCTCCTTAAGGAGATCTCTTTGCAGTCTGGTAAAATGGGTCAAATAGTTCAGTGATTGCAGAGTGAAAGTCGCTGAACTGAACATGCATTTCCCATATCTATCCATGATCCTGGACTCTGTTAGGAGGATGGATAGATGCAGAAGTTTCCAACAATTCCTTTGTGGCCACTGCCACCACCATGGCATCAACAGGAACTCCTTAGGGCAGAAATAAATGCATTAGGCCTCTGAGGGACAAGTTCCATGGAATCCGGCGACTCACACACCCTACGAGAGACCAATTGCATAAGCTCATCATAGGGTGGATACAACCAGGAGGTGGAAGGTTGAGACCCAAAAGACTTCAGAAGAACTGACATCCTCAGTAGGGATTTTGGACTGCCAATCACCCCTCTGCCAAAGGATCACAAGTATCTCTGCAAAGGAGATGTCCTCAGAGGGGGGTCAAGGGGACCCTTCAGACTCCTCCAAGTCGGTGTCAGATGTCAGGGACTTTTGTGGGGAGTCCAAGTGCCTCCTCTTGCACAGTCTCTTTCTGGGTACTTCCTCAGTGGGGACTTCTGGGGAAGTCTCAGAAGAGCAGGGAGTGCACAGTGGGGCTACCTGAGGCTCTGATTCTCTACCCTTGGGGTGACCAATGGTAGCAGAAGTGGACACAAGCTCTTTAAGGGAAGAAGAGGCCAAACCTGGTGATGAGGAATCTTTGGAGATAACACTTGCCTCATGGCTTCAAAAGCATCATGACTCAGATGATGCCATGGGCTCCGAGCCCGAGGTAGGAGCCAAGCTCACCCGAGCCAAAGTCCCCAGTGGAAGAGTTGGCACCGACAAGTCAGTGCGACTATCCTCCCTTGATCCAACAGGGGTGCGTTGGCTCCTAGAGTCCCCGGTCAGCACCGAGGATGTCAGAGCAGATGAAGCCGATGATACTGGAACAGACATTGGCTCCAAGGGTTCTACAATCAAGTCGGCCTCCTCTGGCTCCAAAGGACTGGTATGGCTCGGAGTAGTAGTAGTCAATTCAGGAAGTGTGGTCTTCGGTTCCGACACCCGGGTCAGAGCCAACAATTTAGCTAGGCCTGGTGCCGTTAATAGCTTCTGTGCCAGTCGATCCATATCCGAATCTGAAAGGCTAACAGATGACCTGGAAGAAAGCACTGATGGTGCCGACTGGAGAAGTGAAGAGGGAGTCCCGGAGACTGGTTCCAAGCCGGAGTCCCGGCTCCGAAAAGAACAGACTGTCAGCTCCGAAGGCTGTGGAGCCGAAGTTACAGTATATTCCACTTTTTTTTATTCTTTTCGTCTTAGACTCAGAGGAAGATTTTGATGATTTGCTGGCCCCATCCTGGTCAGACAAAGCTTCTACAAAGGGGTGCTTAAGGATACCCCAATCAATGAGTTTCCTCTTCCTCTCAGCCAGCACCCTAGTAGAAAAGGAGTGGCAGATACTGCAGGACTCCTGAAGGTGCACCTCACCCAAACAATAAACGCACCAAACATGTGCATCTGTCAGACATTTTTTGTCCACAGTCTGGACATTTTTTAAAGCCACACTTCAGATGTTTCTCCTTATCTTCAGACATATCTTAATTAGAAAAATAACTATGAAAAACTATCAACAACTTTGACAAACGCCCAAAGGGGCCTCTCTAGATATAATACAATATAGAATATTAATATATACTCCTAACTAGTCTAAACTACTACAGGCCAAGAAGTCACAAATAACGTGGGAAAGAGGAACACTTCTAAACAGTCTATATCTAAGAATATATATATATATATATATATATATATATATATATATATATATATATATATATAATGCATCATGGGATAAGGGGCTTGGTCTCCAGCTACTGGTAATCTTTGAGCTTTGCTAATCAGCCGTATCGGAGCTGAGGATTGGCTCTGAACCCATCAGTGAAGAATGAACGGCGAGATTGAACAACTTCACATCAGTTAGCTCCCCTTCTTTGGTTTCACCATAGCTTTATTAAAGACACTGGTGATTTTCTTTTCTCACTAAAAGGAATGGTGCTTGACTAATGAAACTATTAATATTTGGCTTGTACCTATGGATGTAAGATCTCTTTTTACTGTAATTCCTAATTCATATGGTATTGAAGCAGTTTCGGAATATCTTACTATACACAGTGCATTTTCTACTTCAAAAACTCGGTTACTATGTCAGATGTTGGAATGGAGTGTGTTTAGTTTTGGCGATAGCTTCTTTCATCAGCAACAAGGTGTTGCGATGGAAACACCCGTCACTAACACCTATGCTAACATTGTATTAACTAGATGGGAAGAACACATTTATTATAATAATTCAGACACTTTTAGCAGCAGCGGCCTTAGGTCAGCTGGTGCCCTAGGCAAAAGGGCTCCACGGCACCCCCCCAACACTACACAGGTGTCCCCATCCTGGTCTACCTACACCAAATAAATACTAGAGAAGTGCCCCTGCAACAGCGGCACCCTAGGCGGCTGCCTAGTTGGCCTATACCTAAGGCCGGCTATGACTTTTAGGAATACTAATTTAGTCTTATATAAACGTTTTGTGGATATTTTTGTGATGGAAAAATAGTGACAGTCAACTAGATACAAGGAATATCTTGAATCCACTACTGATTTTTTATTATTTGATCTGAACTATTCAGGTGAATCCATATGTTTTTTGGATATTACTATATTGAAAGAAAACACTTTAGTTACTGCCATACATAGAAAGAACGTTCAGGTACCAAAATACGTTCATTCAAAAAGTTTGCACCCCCAAGCATACGTTTAGGGGAGTAGTGAAAAGCCAATTTATGAGGGCTAGTAAGCTTAGCATGAAAGATATGTTCCTTATGGAAATGGATGAGATGGCAACAGATTTTACCGATAGAGGTTATAATAGAACTATGACTGAACAAGCTAAGAAAGAAGTAATATCTATAATGGCAACTGTGGCTAAGCCCTACTTCCTAAGGTCAAAAGAGGAATCTAGTAATAATTCTATCACAGAATCTAATTTCAACAGTAGGATAAATTACATAATGAATTTTAATAGGCATTCGGATACTATGCAGAAAATTATTAGAAAAAAATGGACTATCCTAACATCTAATCAGGAAATTAATGAGTTAATAGGACATAGACCAAGTTTTACATACGAGAGAGAAAATAATCTCAAACTATTATGTTACAAAGATATTAAAATGGGAAAATTATTAAGACACCTATGGGAAAACCAGGGACAGTACCCTGTTTGAATTGTACTCATTGTGAGGATATTAATATGGATAATTCATTTGTACATCCTAAAAGTGGAAAACTGTTTGGATTCAGGGCCAGGGGCACATGTAATACAACAAATGTGGTATATTTTGCCAACTGCACCCAATGTAATTGTTTCTATATAGGAAAGACCACCAAAAAATTAAAAGAAATAATTAGTTCACATTTATCAGATATGCGAAGGAACGTTTTAACAAATGCCCTAGCTAAACATATGTCTAGTAATGATTCAATGCATAAATTTAAGTTTAGTAATGCAGTATAAATGGATTAATTTTTTTCGAGCAGATCATTACCGAGGACTTAATTCTACTACTAGTATTAAACCTGTTTTGAGAGAGGCATGAATTAGTTTAAGATTTTATTAGGTGTTATACTTAAATGTATAATTTATTAAAATGTTTTATATATGTGCATATATATTTTTATGTATTATTTGTATACATATAGTGGTTATATATTTTGTAAATATTTTATTTTTGATGTGTATCCAAGAGTTAGGTCACTAAGTTAATTAGGATTAATTGGTTACTTGAGCGGACTTGGTTGAACTGTTTTTTTTTTTTTTAAATGGCACACTTTGTTGTTGATTTTATACAGTGAGAAAGAGTTATACTCGAAAGCTTTGTACGACCATTAAACACTGTAGTGAACATCTGGGTTTTGTTCTACAGTTTTAAAAGCACATCACAAAGTAGATTACATCTTTTAAAGCTTTAACAGAATCGGATACATGTCACTTTCAGCTCTCTGAAGACCTGAGTGTTAGCTTTCAAAGTTTTAAAATGCTTAATGCTGCTAGTTTCTTTTTTTGTCTGTTGTCACTAATGGATAATAGATGGCTGAAACTCTCTGTACTAAAAAACAAACAAAAAATTATGTTGTTACAGACTTTAAAGCTGTAACACAGTATGCTCAGCTTAAAAAACTTTTCTCTCTAACTGGTAGATAAGACGACATAGCTACAAAGGATCATTATCAGCTCTCTCCAATATCAACCCAACAATCATATGTGCCTGAAATGGAAGTCACAGTTCAAGTCGCAAGGGCAGTTAGCTTAGTACTAAAACTATGAACTATGAACCTCTAATGATTCAGTTTTGAAATGGTTTCCTTATAGTCATTTCTCAAACATAATAAATTAGCTGTGAACATTAGCCTAGTCATAATCCTCTGTGTTACATAATCCTTGGAACATGCTCATAGTGCAGGTAAAATGAGAGAATACCCACACACTTGATCTATATACGCAGAAAGCAAGACTTTTTCTTCTGCAAACCCTGACATTTGTTATTTAAGCATTAAGACACCACACAAAAATTGCTTGCTGTAGTTGTTAATGGCAGTAATAAAAGGTGGTCTGGGAGGGATGGGGGACTGAAAAGATAACTGTGAAAATGAGAAAAAAGCAAATATTCTGGAAAATAAACCAAGGTCAACACTGGCTATGGAACTTCAAACTCCCTCCCAAGGAGGAGGAATAGCAGAAATAGGTTAACACTACACTGATCTTAGCTAAAAGACAGATAATTAAGAGAGAAACATTTTAACAAATGTTAACAGCAAGGAAATTACCAAGTATGTGTTGTGGTAAACATAAGAGAGAATTGGTTCAGGAAAGCTGCATTTTCATGTAACTAAAATCATCGGATGCTAAAATTAAGGTATTATGCAGATTGGCTATATCAACTAAGAAAGGAAAAGACAAAGAAAGCCATGTAATACAAAATTAGGAAACATTCAACAAATAATGCTACTATAGGGATACAAGTTTAATTTAAAAAAAACAAACATTTTAATGGACACTGTATAGAACAGAACAAAGATGCATTATGTTAAGTCCGTCAAGACAGACATTTCATTTTAAGGAACATTAATGTGGTCAGTGTTACTGGAAATTTCAAAGGAAATTAAGGCTTTCAGCTGTGTTTGGGTATGGGGGAAACTTGACAATGCTTTACTAGGGAGTTGAGATACCAGTCCTTGTTTTAATTCAAATTAAAATAAAAATGTTTTAAACTTAAGTAAACGAGTTGGAGTGTTGTGTCAAAACAGAGATTAGCCTACATGATGCGATCTAGAAGTACAGTATCTTTCTTTAACATTCTTTTATCCCCCTGCGGTCTTGCTGGTCATCAGCTCTCTGCTCAGGGCAGGAGTTATTCATGACTGGAATTGGAGCAGGGGGGGGGTCAGGCTAGGGCCCTACCCCCTCAGTGGCTGATGTGAAGGGCTGCTACACCATTTTCTGTGGTTATGCATACTGCTGCCTACACCCCATGAAGCCTGGCAGAGACAAGTATGCCCTGCAGTCCCCAGTGTTGCATGCTGTAAATCTTACTCACTGGTAGGTGGCAGTGTTTCAGTAAGCTGGACTACCCCTCCCCCTCTCAATCATGGGCAAAGCCAGCATCAGCTGCTCACTTCCATTTTCCCCTGCCTTAACTCTACAGTACACCCAAGCTGCTATTCAATCCCTGGTGATCTGACCTGTAAGTCAGGGCTACATCCCCTATGCCATGGAGATGGACCTAGAGCTAATGTTTTGGTATTATCTAAATAGCCAACTGTACAGAAAAAAAGTGAAAATCCTTTTCTGGGTTGTGTCATGCCAGTGCTCCCCCTCCCCAAAATCAATAGTCTTCTGAATTAAAAACAGTTATTACAAGGACAATAGGCTTTACATGTATAATGCAAGTATATACTGGCCTCTATATAAAATAGGCTTAAAAATATTAATTTCATTAGTTACATGGTCAGATGAAATGGTAAATTTGTGACCATCTGTTTGAATCAGTTAAGATAAATAATAAAAGTGACAATATGCTCTTAACTGGTATAAAAATGTGATAACTTAGCTGGTATACAATGTTTAGAAGCCCAATATCAAAAACATCTTCCAGTCCTTATTTTAATTCAAACGACAATAAAAATGTTTTAACTTAACTAGACAAGTTATTCCTATTTTTCAGTATTTCAGATTCAGTGCAAGAAACAGAAAATATACATTGCCTCATTTTATTTTTAAATCTTACAAAGAGTATTTTAAGCTTTTGATAAATACAAAACCTTTGAAGGTGTGTCCCATGCTCTGCAGGCCCTATTCAGTGACACACTGAGTCAGCAGTGCCAGTGTTACTCTGTCCTGCTGTAATGGGTTTGCACAGTATCTAACCACGTACTTTGTGCAATGGAATGGTACCGCAGCTTAGTCAAGCAAGCATATACTGCAATGGAGTGCCTATGTTATGTAGTAAGCTAGGACACTTGCATGGCAGACTGAAGTAGCAATTTAACCATATTTGTCAATACACTGCCCTCATGCTGTTTTTTTAGCTTGTACAACTCGGATATTTTGAACTCGTAACTCTCTAGCACAATTCAACTTGAATCACTTGATATGAGTGGGGTATTAAACATAATGCACATGACTGGTATGCACAAGTACACTGTTCATGAATATGGGGGGGGACTAATTTGTCTATTAAACTGAGGTAAACAGCTTAGGCTTTTCTCATCACAGTTACTCACCGATTCCCCTCCATTCACTGCAGCTCATATGGCAGCTCAAGCTGCAACACACGTTATGCTGCTTCATGGTTTAAATTTTCTATGTACCCAACTATACTCTTCATCATACTGCCAGAGTCTCTGGGTTTAGGTTTGTTTATTCTCCCTTTTCAGTGCAAACAATGTGGTCTTTCATTTAATAAAACTACCACTTTTCTTCAGTCCACTCCGTACGAATGCTCATATTATCAGCTTGCCAAACCAGTATCAACTAGTTACTGCAGAGGCAATGCAACTCTACTCCATTCATGTTGCCTTAGAGACTTCTGCTACTTATCTCAGAGCAGGCAGCTCAGCTCTCAATTAACTGCATTTCTCACTGTACTAACTACAATGATGCCCACACCTACACCCTAATTTTTCCATACAGTCCTAGTGTAGATTATCACCTTGTGCTTCCTTGATGTTTGCATTTTACTCTATGTAAGCTACTAGGCAGTTTTTCAGACTCATTACTAAGAGTGTGGTGCTGCGGTAGCATTGTCGCCTCACAGTAAAATGTTATGTTCGATTTTCAGCTAGAGCGCCTTCTGTGTGGAGATGTGCGTGAATGGGCATACGTTCATTGAAGGTTGTGCATCAGGGCCGGCAACTCGGCATGTAAAAATCTACTGCCAATCATTAGCGGACCGGAGTTCCACTATGGCAACCCCTAACCGGGAAAAGCCGAAAGACACAGCAACAACAACTAAGAGTTGAGGTAGCAGTGTAAGTTTACATCCCTACATCTGCTTATTCTAACTGCTACCGCATACATCACAAATACTTGGATAGTAAATTTCTTTTTAGGTGTAATGGTTGTGTGCTACACTCCTATGCAAAATAACTTTATACCACACCTCTCAACCATCCTGTTCGATCTTAAAATGAGGTGGGGAAAAAAGTTATGTACGCACTATAACATTCCATCTGTGTTGTTGCCTCTCATTTGCTCTTCAACCTATGGCTTTTAGATCATAGCATCGGATCCTACTCAGCTGTACACCAAAACTGTAGGCTCCAACATCAGAGCTCCTCCCCTACCTATGATGCACCTTTCCTCAAAATCCTAATATATTACATAAACAAAACACCCCAAGGCAAGACAGATTACTTAGGATAAAGGAATCAGCCAAGCTAGGATACTTCAGGAGCTCAGAGATACAGAAGTATCTGTCCAAAACAATATCTGTTGGTCATTGAAAAGGCATGGGAATGGAGGGCGGGTTAAAGAGCAAATGAGAGGTAACAGCACAGATGGAATGTTATGGTGAGTACATAGCTTATTTATCTGATGTTGCCTTCATTTGGTCTTCAACTTATGGGACAGAGTCCCAAGCTAATAAAGGAACTTGGGAGGCCCGCAAGGAAGGATATTCCGGAGCACAAAAGATGCCCTGGACCTGGAAATAATGTCCAGTTTGTAATGGAAAATAAAGGTATGGTGGTTGGACCATGTAACAGCTGCACAAATTTCATCTACGGGAAGTTTAGACCACAAAGCTGAAGACGTAGAAACAAATCTGGTAGAATGGGCTTTAATACAACCAGGTAATGAAATGCCCTTAGAGAAGTAAGCAAGTTTGTACAGCTGGTAATCCAATGGGCCAGCGTAACCTTGGAAACTGATTTACCTAATCTGGACTTAGAAAAGGATATGAAAAGTTGGTCAGATTTCCTGAATCTTTTGGTTCTGTCCAAATAAAAGTGTAGTTGTCTACGCACATCCAACATATGGAGAAGATACTCTCAGAAAGAACACTGGAAGATTGATGTCTTGTTTTAAGTTAGCCTCAGAAGTGACCTTGGGCAAAAGGAAGCATTAGTATGTAAGGTAACTGTCATTATGGTAGATCAGATATGGAGGTTTGCAAGACAAAGCCTGTAATTCCAAAACCCTCTCAGATGAAGTTGATAGCCACCAAGAAAATAGTTTTCCAGGTAAGGAACGTCAAAGTCTACTTTTGCTGCAGGTTCAAAAGGGGATGACACTAAAGCCTGAAGAAAGTACAGTTGCGTACACTTACCATAAATGTATATGTTTGAGTGTATTCACTGTTGCAGTCCTAACCAATGGGTTTGTCTGGCTCCTGGTAGACCTCGATCGGCCAGAATACCAAAGGTAAGTAAATATGACGTCGGCTGTCTTCAGTTGTAAAGGACGTCAAGATGTCTGATACAAAAGGAGGCAGCAGATGTCACTTGCTCAGTCTTTCTTGCCATAACAGTCAGAAGCCCCCAGAAAACAAGGCTTAAACCAAAAGCAATTTTGGCAAATATTAAATTTAGCCTGTACCTTAGGAAAAGAGAACAGGAGAGGACCAAAAAGGTGGAAGGAGGGAGGGAAACCAGGACTGCAACAGTGAATACACTCAAACATCTACATTTATGGTAAGTGTGCACAACTGTACTATGTTAATCGTGTTTCATTGTTGCAGTCCTAACTAAAGGGTTGATTACCAAAGCCCAGAGAAAAGGGAGGAGGAACCGACAGAATCAAGGATTGGAAATAATGCCCTGCAGAACAGCAGTGGCAAACCCTGCCCTGGCTCTAGAAAACAAAGGCAAATTATAATGCTTTGTGAATGTGTAAACAGAAGACCATGTGGCAGCCTCCAAAATTTCTTTAGTAGGGACACCCCTTAAAAAGGCTGCAGAAGTGGAAGCTGCTCTAGTTGAGTGGGTCCTAACCCCCTGAGGAGGAATCTTGCCATGAAAGGAGTAACAAAAAGTGACACAATGTGCAATCCATTTAGAAATGGTTTGCTTAGAAATAGCCTTGCCCTGGGCTCCAGGGTCAAAACTGACCAATAACTGTGCTGTTTTCTGAAGGTCTTTAGTCCTGTCCAGGTAAAACCTGAGCTGTTTATGCACATCAAGAGAATGTAGGATCCTTTTACCTCTATTCTGAGGATTAGGAAAGAAGGTAGGATGGTGTTTGGACTGATTAAGTGTCAGGCTAGAAACCACCTTGGGCATAAAGGAGGGGTTGGTTCTTAGAGTGACCCTATCTGCATAGAAAATAAGAAAGGGCTCCACAGCCATCAAAGCTTGCAGCTCCAAAACCCTCCTTGCTGAAGTTATAGCCATGAGGAAGGCAGCCTTCCGAGAGAGAGACTTTAAATCTGCATTGGCAGCTGGCTCAAAAGGAAGAAGAGCAAGTTTCTCTAAGACAAAATTAAGATCCCAGGCTGGAGAAGGTGCCCTTCTGGGAGGTTTTAAGTTGCAAACACCATTGAGAAACATTTTCATCAGGGGATGAGAGAAAATGGGTTGCTCAAAAGAACAATGAGCAGAAATGGCTGAAGCATGGATCTTGATAGAGGAAAAAGACCACCCGGAAGCAAATCAACCAGATATTTCAGGATCAGAGGAAGGGTAGGCTGAGAAGATTCCCCTCTAGCCTGCATCCAATTAGAGAACCTTTCTCATTTGCCAGCATAAGACATCCTAGTGCTAGGCCTCCTGGCCTCCCTCAGCATGTCAACCACCTGCTGGGAAAGAGAAGAAAAGGATTGAGTCATGCAATGAGCCATGCTGCCAAATGGAGAGACTGAAGATGAGGATGTAGAATGTTTCCCCCTTCCTGAACCAAAAGATCTGGCTTCAGAGGAAGATGCCAAGGAGGAAATTGGGAGAGACTGCAAAACAGTGGATACCAATGCTGTCTGGGCCAGTCCAGAGCTATGAGAATGGCCCTTGGTCGTTCGTCCCTAATCTTAAATAATAATCTGGGAAGAAGAGGAGGGAAGGCATAAACTGACAGCAGTGTCCAAGAGAAGGACAGAGCATCCACTTTCCAGACTCTGCTGTGATGCTGTCTGGTGCAAAAAAAGAGGTAGGAGATGGTTGTCTGGGGAGGAGGAAAGATCCACCTTCGGTGCGCCCCAACATTGAATGATGCTGTAGAAGACTGCTGTTCAACTGCCACTCGTGAGGATCCAGGGTTTGCCTTCTGATAACAGATCCAGTAGCTGTAGCCCTGCAGGAGGCTTCTAGAATGTCAAAACCACAATGTAAAGAATGTTTATTGACAAGACTGGTAGAATTCAGCAAATCCTGCATATCCTTACTCTCAGCTAAAAGAGGCACATTTGCTATCCTAGACTTAATAGCCTCCAAGGTGTGCTGCTGGTACTTCAGCATATGAAAAAGACAATTAGTAGACCTAATAGTAAGAGTGGCAGAGGTATAAACTTTTTTACCCCACCTATCTAGGTCCCTAGATACCCTGTCAGAAGGAACAGGATTTTTAGCAACAGTGAGAAATAACCTCAGGATCAGCCAACGGATTCCTGAAAAGAAACAGATGAGAATCAGGAACTCTATAGTACCTGTCAGGTTTCCTGGGAGCAGGAGGAACCGAATTTGGAGTTAAGGAGTTTTCCAGGAAAACATCATCAACCACTTCCAACACTGGGGGAATAGAGGCTTATGCTGAGGTAAATCCAAAAACTCCCTAATCCTTTTCTTAGATTGAGGATAGTCATGACTTCCCCATTTAAAATGCTCCCTGAGAGTATTCAAAGTATCCCCAAGAGAGAAATCCTCTGGGGAAGAAGCAGAAGGGATGGACTCCTCTGCATCTGAATCCTCAAAAGGAGAAAGAGCCCGAGACACTTCCTCTTCATCAGCAGAAATGCTAGAAGAATCAGAGCCAGAAAAAGACAAAGCATCAGGAGAAACATCCCTGCTCCTTTTACGAGAAGGAGGCTGTGAATCTCTAATAAGGGTCAAAAGATCATTAGCCATTTTACCCATCTGGGATCGAGGGGAAGGAGAAGAAACTGGAGCATGCTTTTTCAAAGGCTTACGACTGGAAGATTTACCTGCAAGTCTAAAGGACTCGGGAGTCCTGGCAACCGCCGAAGTCGCAGTAGAGGTAGTCGGTAAGAGCTTGCTGTCTGATCAAAGAACAGAGGCCTCGGACACCGGCGTCAGATTAGCAACTTCGGATCCAGCTGAAGAGGCGACAGGCGAGAGGTCAGAAGGCAAAATGGAGACCGGAGGCCTGGGGGACTCTGAAATGGTCTCAACCGAGGCCTGCGGTTGAAAATCCACAGACTGCAGGGGCAGCAGAGATGCCTCACTGGCTACTGCATGACTAACGACTATCCTAACATCATCCGAGGACTTAACCTTCTGAAGCCTGTCGCGGTCCTTATCCTTGCGCTTCTTGGGTATATCCGAAGCCTGAAGACCAGCGAACACCAGACTGACAAACTTAAAACAAACTCCAAAATGTTTAGTTAAAAGCTTAGCCCGATGATGAATACGAAGCGGATTAAAGGAGGCACAGAGATCATAATTAGGAATGTCGTGGTCAGGGCGTAGACAAATACAATGGGAACGAAAATCTCTATGGGGAATCTACTTTCCACAGGTAAGACAATTATTACCCTTTTCTGGCATTCGTTAAGGCAAGAAAAGAGGATCCCCAATGGGGTACTTAGCTGTAGAAGACATTAATTTTGTAATCTGAAATGAAAAAAGGTAAACTGCCGACCAGCACTCGTGCAAGAAGTGCTTCTGCCTCGGGCTCTGCAGCAAGGAAGACTGAGGAAGTGACGTCGGCTGCCTCCTTTTGCATCGGATGCCCCAACATCCTTTACAACCGACAGCCAACGTCATATTTATTTACCTTTGGTATTCTGGCCGATCGATGGCTACCGGGAGCCAGATATAACCCATTGGTTAGGACTGCAACAGTGAAATATGATGAACATCTAAGGTGAGGTCTTAAGGAAGAGTAGGATCCTTAAAAGGAGGACTTAGGAGAAAGGTACCCTTCAGGAAGGCCTTGCATAGTTTAGATGAAGGTAGGGAGAAAGTTCTCCCCTGTGTGAAAATTGGAAAGAGCAAGTTGTACCTTAACCATAGAAAAACTTGCACCAGTATTAAAAAGATGAGCAAAAAGTCCAAAACTGATGGAACTGGTTGAGAAAAGGGGGTCTAAAATTGTTCTGATGAGACCATGGTTTTACCATGGGTCGAGGTAGGTGTACAGTATAATACCCTACTACAAACATCCTCCCCACCTCGACCCATGGTAAAACCGTTCCCGATTGATTATACTGCCTTCGACATTTGTGTTTCCGACCTTATGCGTTCGACTATACAACGTTTGACCGAGTGACGTTCGCAATTCTGATAGTAAACCATATATATATATATATATATATCTATACACACACAGTGTACATGTGTGTGTATATAAATATATATATATATATATATATATATATATATATATATATATATATATATATATATATACACACACACACACATACTGTGTACCTGTGTGTGGTTGTGTGTGTGTGTATGTACGTAATTTCAGACAGAAGCAATGGGATAAGGAAGGGGAGGAAAGAAACCACAACAAAATTCTTTCCCTTACAAAGAATGGCAAAGAAAGCAAAGTGGAGGCTAGAAGAAACATTAGTAATTAAAACTAAGAAAATATGGTGAGAAAATCATTCACTGAAAAAACAGAATTCCCCGAGGAGCTCAGAATGAAGAAAACCTCATGCTTATTGAAGCTTTGGCAAGCGAGATCTGAGGGATTTGGATGAGAGGAGCATCATGGGTAGGGGAGGAGCTCAGATGTTGGAGCCTACAGCTTTGGTATATGGAGTCGGATCCGATGCCCAGATCCAAAACCCATAGCTTGAAGAGCAAATGAAGGGAACATAATCAGATCATTTTTTAACCCCTCCCCTTATCTGTTAATATCAGCTGAATGGGCAGGCTCATTTCTTTTCTTTCCCTTAACACATGACCAGGACTACAACTCACTCCATCATTCATTTCTCATCTTAGACATGAAAGAAAGGCAGTTGTTGCCTGCCTTACCACTTAAATTCACTTAACTTGTGAGAATGGTGTAGTACAAATGACCAAGTTATTTCTTGCATATCCCAACATTTTATATACCATGCTGAATACTTCCTCCCTTTTGTTGCTTCCTTTACCTTTTTCTCTTGTGAGAACTGTACTGACAGCAAAGTATCTCACAAAATGTTCATCTATTTCTTTTCTTCTTTCCAAAGACATTCATTTGCACTCTTTATCCTTTACTTTTAAATTCTACTTTCAATACTTCATATTCCCCACTTTCTCCTGGCCCCCTAGGCTACATCTTAATGTTCTCCTGGCCCCCTAGGCTACATCTTAATGTTCTCACTCACCTTATTGCTTAACTCACACAAACCATCAATCAATATAAACTTCCTTTTCTACCCATTCATCTATTCTCAACCTCCTCTATCTCACTCATGATTTATGCATATATAGTGTTCTCTCTCTCCTTGCAAGGAGGTATGCCTGTGACATTCTACTATACACTTCTCCACTTTGATTTATTCTTAGACACTGTACTTTTCCCTTTCCCCCACAAAAAAATCAAATTTTTTACACACTAAACAATTACTCTTGGGTATCATCTCTGGATCTACACCTCTTACTTATGGTTAATCCATCTTGTCAGCTAAATAAACTTCACTATCTTCTCTTATCTAAATAAAAACACCTTTGTGTTGTCTGTCCATTACTAAATCACATTAATACTCTACTGCAATCTCTTGACATTCAACTCATCCCTTGACCTGCCTTCTTCAACATTTAGTTCACTTTACACCAGACCCTCTCTTCACTAAGTAATAATCTCCATCTCTAAAAATGTTAAAGCATGTAGTCATCCACTTAAACTGCTGCAACATAGATGACTGATCTGTAAAATGGCAATAACTGTCTCAACTTTATCACCATTTCATTCTATAATGACCTTCACAGAAAGCATGCTGGTGGAAGTACTATGGCCTATTAAACACCTTTGTGGTTTCATAGACCAAGCAGACCATCTAAACTGATCACTACACAAAATCAGACTATGCGAGGAAAAAAAAAATTATGTACTCACCGTAACGTTCCATCATAATATACCTCAGATCTTGTTTGCTGGCTTATAGTATCAAAAGAATTAGCATTCTGGTAACAGAATTCCATATCTGAAGCTTAACATAAGGAACAGTGTTTCCCTCAGAAGTTCTTCCTCTTCCAGAAGTCATTAGTTCAAAGGTTGGTGGAAGGGGAGATGAGGAAGAATAAAAATAGACATCACAGAATCTTATGGCGAGTACACAACTTTATCAGATGTTAATCAATTTTCATTCATTCCTCAGTTACTATGGCAGAGTCGCCATCTACCTGAAATCTCAGGAGGACTCCAAGATAATCCTAAACACAGATGAGCCAAAAACTGCTCTCCCCCTTGAGACTAGATCCAATTTTAATGAGTAATAAAGGTATGAGGATTAACCCAAGTAGCAAATGCACATATACTGTCCATGGAAGCCCTGGATAAAAAATCTGATGGCGTTGCCATGGATCTAGTCGAATGGGCTTCTCAAAGGTTTTGGTAAAGAAAGGCCCAACTTGTTGTAGATAAAGGATATACAACAGATCAAAGGAGACAAACTTATCAGTTTTTCTGAAATTTTTGTTCTATGCAAGTAAAAGCACAATTGCCTATGGATGTCCAGCAAGGGTAACATATTCACCTTTGTAAAGTTTAGAATGAAAAATGGCAAATAGTTTGATTGAGGTTTGATTTTTGACACCACCTTAGGAAGGAAAGATTGGTTCACAAACTACCCTATATCCTTATGAAATACTAAGTAAGGAGGTTTAGAGGACAGTGCTTGATGTTCTGACAATCTTCTTGCAGATGTGATGGCTACCAAAAATATAGTTTTGCAGATCAAAAATTTTAGCTCACGTTTAGTTGCTGGTTTAAAAGGGGAATGAATTAATGCCTGCAATACCAAATTTCAGTATCATGGCAGAGTTGGATCCTTATAAGGGGGTCTCAAAAGAAGGGTACCTCTCAAAAACACCACAATTTAGATGAAGTCGAACAGGAGCTTTCAATCCCAATGTTAAAATTAGAAATGGCAGCTATTTGCACCCTAATTATTTGAGAAGCTGGCTCCGTTGAAAATTGGTGCTAAAAATTTAAGGACGCTATGCAGTGGTGCTGAAAAAGGGTCAATACGTTTCTGCTGCACCCAAAAAACAAAGCTCTTCTATTTACTTCTGTAAAGTTTTCTTGTGGAAGCTTTGTGAGAAGACAAAAGTATATGATGAACAGGGGAAGAAAGTGTATGTTGTCTATCAATGGAAGTGGAAAAATCATGCGGTTAGTTCTTGATTTGAGATATCTGGGTGAATCATTCCTATCAGGTGAGACAGGAAGTCTGGAACTGGATCCAGAATCCAAGGAGGGTAGACTAGATGAGGCCAAAGAAAGGGAAAACAAATTTGTCAAGGCCAGTAAGGGGTAATGAGGATGACTCTGCTCTTCAACCTGGATGCCTTCTGTAGAAATTTGGGAATTAGGGCAAGGAACCTGCTGCACTTGTTTAGGGGAAGAATGAAATGGGTCACAGCATGGTTGGCCCCATTGATGAAAAATCATTTCCACAACTTCCTGGTTGAGAGACCACATGTGAGGTAATAGAATAGACCAGCTGAACTTGTCCACTATTACACTGGATTTCCCCATGATGTGCACTGCTATTAGAAATCATTTGGAAGACAGCGTCCTTTGACAAACTCAGAGCTTCGACACAAAGCATAATATCTGGTTTCTCCTTGTCTGTTGATGTACCAAACCACTTAATGCTAAGAGCACTGCTTTCATTTCCAGGACATAGATATGCATATTGGCTTCTCTGGGACCATGTGCCTTGGACCGTCTTTCCCAGGATGTTCTCCCCCCCACCCAATCTGGGAGTTGTTCTTGGTCACTATGGCCCTGAGTTGAGGAAGAATGAAAGGATGGCCTTGTAGAACTTGTTCTGAACAAATCCACTACCAAAGATATCTTTGGCATGTTTGGGTAATCCTTATCTGAGTGGACATATGCTGAGGAAGAATGGACTACTGAACTGCTAACATCCATTAAATAATCCTAATATGAAATCTGCTAGGGGAACTAGAACCATCACTGCAGACATTGATCCCAAGGGTTCCTATTGAATTGTTGATAGCTTAGATTGTTGAATACTTAATCATTGGCACCTAAGCATTGGAAGCTTACAAAAGACAGCCACATTATCAAACTCTTTCCTCAGGGTTTTGCCATTTCCCCAATGTAGAGCAATCTCGGAGTTGGTATATTTAGTTAGGGGGTGGGTGAAGCCCCCCACTATGTTTAGGTGTGTTTATTTTGTTTATGGACAGCCACCCAAATTCTTTCCCATGGAAAGAATTTGATGATATGGCTGTTTGCTACTGTTAGCTTTCGACGCATAGGTGTCTATGTTTTAGGGTTAGAAAACCTAAGCTGTCAATGTTATGATATAGACACAATCCCAAGGCTTGCAGTGTCAATAAGGCAGAAAGTGAGGAATTCTGAATTACCTTTCTTAACTGGAATTGGATAGTCTGTACTCTTGGAATAAAGAGACAGACTGTCAGAGATACTGTGTTGAAAATTGCTCCTATGAATTCTAATATCTCAGATGGTTCTGAGATTTGTATGGCAATCCCGAGAAGGGCACAAGTCTGGAGTACCTGGTCTCGAGCTCTTATCAGTAGATGCTTGGTTGGACTGGTTATGAGTCAGTCATCCAAGTACAGAAACACTCTGAATCCTGGAGTCTGAAGAGAGTCATCATTGCCATGCATTTGGTGAACACCTTAGGGGCTTTGGTGAGGCCAAAGGGCAGTGCTCTTAAATGACAATCTCCCAGCTGGAAGCACAAGGAGCTTCTGGATTGTCTATTTTATGTGATAGTGTGCATCCTGAAGGTTTATCAAGCACATCCATTGATGTTGCACAAAAAAGGCAGAATAGACTGAACCATGACTCTCTGGAACTTGGTGTGCTGAACTGATTTGTTCAGATTGCCAAGATCCAAAATCAGTCTCCAGTCCCCTGTCTTCTTTCGCACTAAAAATAATCTTGAGTAAGTTCTGGATTCTATTTGGATAACTTTTTCTAGCAGCTTTTCTATTTCTAGTGCTGCTGCTTTCCTCTGACTGGGTGGAACATGGGAATCTTGCAGACAGGTGGAGCTGGTAGGGAAAAGGTAATTATATAACCTCCGAAAATAATCCTCTGTACCCAGATATCTTTTGTAATGTCTAACCAGACTCTGGTGCAGGGATAAACAATCCCCGACTACCTCCAGAGGTGGACAAATTGGGCCTCCTTTCTGGAGTGCTGGCAGGGTCTGTCAGAGAAGGAATTTCTGGACCCCTGGTTCTGTGGGGCCTCCCCTGCTGTGCAGGTGGAGTCTTCCATTAGAGTTTCCCCCTCTGCCAATGGGGGAAATGTCTCCATGATGACCGTGGAAAGGACCCTGGATTTTCTGAACCATATTTTCTAACCTCCTTATCAATTCCTGGAAAAGGCCATTTGAGGGGTCAAAAAATATGCTCCTACTGCAGAGAGGGTCTTTCCATCTTGCCTGCACCTGGAGTGCGATTCTTTTACCTTAGGGCCAAACAAAGAGGTCCCATCAACAGATGCACTGATGAAGAAAAACGAAGATCTCCACAAAGTAACACAAGGGAATCCAGGCATGCCTCCTAAAGGTATCAAACCACAATTTTAGAAAAAGTAGTGTGTTTTTTTTTTTTTTTTTTTTGGAAGGGGGGGGGGTGTCAGCAAGAATAATGTTCTTTATAAAGAAGCAGTGTATATATTAAAGTTTGATACTTTGTTTCCAAAGGGTATGAATGTTGATTTTAATTGGCATGTATTACTTTAAATATTTTTTTAAGTGTTTGATGGTATTAGCTGATGACTTTATTGTTTAATTGCTTATTTAAGCAATGTATACAAACCAAGTGTATGATGTGAAGTAACTGTGTACTCCAAGAAGGCAGTGTATGCAGAGACGTCAAAGAGGAATACATTTTATTCATTGGTTTCCTGGTCTTTGTTCTTCGTTGTATTTGCTGTTGTTGCTTTGCTGCTGTTTTTGCTGCTGTGGGATTATGGTCAGTGATCCCAATGTGGATGTGCCTAGGATTTTTAGAAATTCTACTATGGATACTTCAACTTTTGCTGGACAATTGTTACACACCCTCCTGAACCTAATCGTGAACAACTACAATCTGGACTTGCTGGTAATACTAATAGCAGAATAACAGAAAACCAGTCCACTGTGTGGGACAAATGGGAAGCTGAAAGGAACCACACGCTATTTAATCCATTTTCAACTATTGGCAGAAGGTACAATAATGTTGTGAATCTGGAATTTAAACATGTATGTGATAAACTTGAGCAACTAATGAGAAAATAAACTGCTGTCTTTTTCAATATTCAGAGCCTAAGTACTTAGAACTTGATACAACTCCTAGAGGTCTTAGAGCTTATAAAGACCCTGCTACACCATTTGATTTAAAGAATGAAAATGACAAGTTAAGCGCTGGGTTGCAGCAGCACATTAATGTACATTAGTGTGGATCTCTATCCTTGTAGAGAGAGATAGGGTGAAACAAACTGAAATTAGCAGCATGTGCGGCAAATTAGTCTGTACGTCTGGCCCTGAATCTGTAGACAAGCTGCTTACAGACATTAATTTGAAATTAAAATCATTTGAGGGAGAAATTTTGCAGAGAAAAATGAAAAAGTTAGTCAGATACCCGGGACTATGACAATGGTACTGCCTTTGGGGGAAGAATCAATCGGAAAGCAAATAGAGGTCATGTGAGGTTTCAAGGAAGTGAACTAAGTGAGGAACAGCGTTCCTATTCTTCTGTTGGTATTACTTATAATCCATCAACAGGGGGAAGACGAACAACATGAAGGGGATGAATATCCAGAACTGCCAAGGGCACAAAAACATGCAGAATTTCGTTAGACATTTCAGAATGGGCCGAATGGCAGAACTGAAGAACCACCAAACAGAAAGAGGCAGAGAGAGAACCAGTTTCCAAACCAAGGGAATTCTAATCCCCCCCAAAATAATTATTACAAGCGAACCAAGTGGTGAGAAGGTTGGCTATGTTGTCAATTTGTCCGGGTATGTATTTTCAAGCAGTGAACTTTCTGGGAACTGTGGTCTGAAGTTGTTCCCACTGTTGTTCCCAAGCTATATGAGGTGAAAAAAAGACATTTTTGGACTGGTTAGGAAATTACAATTGAAATGCATGTTTAATACTGCAAATAGTACTAAACAAAATGAAGGTATTAATGCCAGTGATTCTAGTATGGAAGAGAAGTATTTTTCCTGTGTTTCTGATGAGGAATACAACGCATACAGCCTATTTGATGTTATCTGTGTCAAAAGACACAGCAGTTATGTTCCAGGTTTTTTTGATGCTGACCGTTATTTTCATAAAACATTAGATTTTTTTTTGCTGAAACTGAATTAAATAATTTTAAATCAAAAACAGAATATTGTTTACAATTTAACTAGAGAAGAGTGGTCAGCATTATTAAATATGACTAAAAATGAACAGCTGTTTTCTAAATCTGCTGACAAGGAAAACAAACTAGTTGTGATGCATATATTCCAGTATTTGAAGATCTGCCATTAACATTTGGAGGACAATTCAGTTTATTCAAAGGTAGATGCAAGTCATTATTTGGGAGCCTTAGCTGAATTCAATCTTTACTTAATAAAGGTGTCAGGTTAGGTTACTTAACTGCTGATGATATTCAGAAGAAACCAACTATGAACAGTCATAGTATTGCCACATTCTACTGTTTACCTAAAATTCACAAAAATATACAGGCCCCTACGGGGCGCCCTATTGCTTCGGGTAGAAATTATTTTACTTACAATCTCGGACAATTGCTGCATTTTCTGTTGCTACCCAAGGTAGTTTTATTACCTGCTTATGTTAAAGGTTTTTTTTTTTTTTTTTTTTTTTTTTTTTTTTTTTAAGTACGGTAAGGACAGTACAATGGACTAATAAGATGTATTGGGTGACTCTAGATGTGAAAAGTTTATATACTAACATTAAACATTGCCATGGCCTTAAGGCAATCAGATTTTTCATGGGCGAGTCACCCACTACAGAATATATTGTAGATTTAGTACATTTTTGTTTGAAGAATAATTATTTTGAGTTTGATAACCAAGTTTATCATCAGAAATGTGGAACAGCTAAGAGGGGCTTTTGCCCCCTCATATGCTAATTTAACTATGGGCTTGTTTGAAGTTGAATATGTTTATAGGAAAATATTTTTTTATGTGAAGGAAGGGCTAAGTGCAGAATTTTTTGGATAAATTACAAGTAAGCAGATTTAATTTTACATTTGATGGCATCCAAATAGGGAAGCTGGTTCCTTTTTGGATGCAGACTTGTTACTTATGGAAGATGGAACACTAATTACAAAAGTGCATAGAAAATTTCAGGGGGATATATATTATTTAAAAGCAACAAGTTGTCATCCTGGGCATATGATTGATGACTTACCTTATGGTGAATGCATACGTCTTTACAGATTATGCAGCGATGAACAAGATTTTTTTTTTAAGGGAGATGGGTTATACCTTTGAGATGTTCAGAAAGCGCAGTTATGGTGAAAATATAATTGCTAAGGGAGGGTGGTCTAGATTTAATAAAGACTACATAGGAAACAAAGTGGAAGGGAGTTTCCAAATTAAATAATACTGAATCTGGTTGTGAAATGTATTTTGTAATCACATATAGTGGATTTAGCAATAGACTTTATGAGATAGTACAAACACACTGGCAACTATCAAATTTAAAGGTTGGAAGTTCATGGATGCCCAATAAACTTGTTGCTTCATATAGAGTGGGTAGTAATATTAACAGCTTTTTGGTGAAATCTAGGTTTTGCAGACCCAAGGAGGTCTTACATGAGTCACTAAGAATAAAACGGGCAGTAGGATGTAGCAAATGTAAGGCATGCAGATTTGTGCCTTATTTTGGAGTCTTAAAAAGTTGGAGATTTGAAATTTGTGAGAATTACAGGTGTGACACTGAGGGCATTATTTATGCCTCAGATGTCCCTGCAATAAGTTTTATGTGGGCGAGTCCAAAACGGCTTTTAAAATAAGGTCATCAGAACATGTTTGTGATATATTAAATAAAAAGGAACAGAGTTCAGTGGCACATTTTTTGCAAGCACATGGTAGTTCTGTTCATGGTTTACAAGTCACAATTTTAGAAAAAGTAGAGTGTTTTTTTTTTTTTTGGGGGGGGGGGGTTGTCAGCAAGAATAAACTTCTTTATAAAGAAGCAGTGTATATATTAAAGTTTGATACTTTGTTTCCAAAGGGTATTAATGTTGATTTTAATTGTGATGTATTACTTTAAATATTTAAGTGTTTGATGGTATTAGCTGATGACTTTATTGTTTAATTGCTTATTTAGCAGTGTATATATATATATATATATATATATATATATATATATATACATATACCAAGTGTATAATGTGAAGTAACGGTGTACTCCAAGAAGGCAGTGTATGCAGAGACGTTAGAGGAGTACATTTTATTCATTGGGTTCCTGGTCTTTGTTCTTCATTGTTTGCTGCTGTTTATGCCTCCTAAAGGTACCGTCAGGAGCAAGTGAAATGAGCCTCATGGATGAATTAAAAATTGACTGTAGGGTAGCCAACTGTAATGTCATAGAAGTCTGAGCCTCAGAAGTACTAATCCCAGTGAGGGATTTGGTGAGTTCCTTAATCAAATCTCTCTGCATCTAGTGGAGTGAGCCAAATAATTCAGCAATCTAAGTGTAAATGCCACTAAAGCATAAACATGCTTCCTGTATCTGGTCAATGCCCTCGACTCACTGTTAGGGGGATGAACAGTAGAACTCTGTTCCATGAGTTCCTTCTTGGTGGTCACCACCTCTACCATAGCATCTATCAGTACCCCCTTACTACAAAACTCCTTTTCTTGAGGTGGTGTGAAAATCCAGAATGGTTTTTTGATTGGCTCAACCATGTCTGGTTCCTTCCACACCCATTAAGAGATCAAATCAATGAGCTTGTTGGCAGGCTCAGTCACCCAGGAGGTAGATGTGCCAGACTCAAAGGCTTCCAGGAATACAGATTCCCTTGGGCAGGGTAATCAGTAGACCAACCACCTCTCTGTTTAAGGATCTCCAGGCTGTGTCCAAATGAGATGTCACTGGGAAGTGATCTTGGGGACCCTTCGCTATCATCAAAATTGGTAGATTCAGTGACAGAGTCCCAAGGGGAGTCTAAGTGCCTCCTCTTGCACTTCCTCCTAGGGACTTTTTGGTGGGGTGCTCCTGAGAAGTATAGAAGTGGCAGCAATACCCGGCTAGGTAGCCTGGAGACTTTGGGTTGGCTGTTCCTGATGAGGCTCAAGGCACAGAGACATATGAGGTCCAGAGGGTAGACAGTCTGTTCTGCAGAAACAAACATTAACCACTACTTGGAAAATGGAATGTCTCAGGGGAGAAAGAAGCCAACGAAACCAAGCTTTTGCCCCATTGGTTCCCTCTGCCCTGAAGGCAGCTCACCCGAAACAGAGGTCTGATAGCTTCGGAGTCAACTACAACACCTCAGATCTGACAGGGACACTTTGGCTCAGAGTTGTCTGGCTATGACACTTGGAGCCAGTGCAAAGAAGGCTTCAGAACCAAAAATACTATGATCTTTGAACCAGACCTAGATGGTCCTGGAAAAGTTGAATCCATTGGCTGCAAAACCATGAGTCATATCAGAGAAGGAGCCAAAATTGTTGGTGTAGAAATGTGGAGGACTTCCTGGGATGAAGGGGTAGGAGCCAGAACTATGTGAATCTGTGCCAAGAGAAACTTCATCATTCTATCCACATCAGCTATGGCCAGACTTCTGGAGGAGCGAGATGATGAGGCCACACAGGGAGACCTGGAATGTCAGGGAGACTCCCAATATGGAGATGGAACCAGACAGGGTACTGGATCAATGAAGGAGAGTATCTGGTCCAAGGTAATGGTTTTGGATCAGATAATCCAGGATGTGAAGAAGCAGATTTACTGTCAGACACCAGCTTCAGTGAAGTAATTTGTCCATGGATCCAAGCTGTTGTGGTTCTTCCTAGGAGGCTCCATCATATCCAAGGAAGGGGTGGAGGACCCTGAAGGGATTCAAAGGCTTTATGGATTGTTCCTCAGACACAGATTTTGGGGGTTGAACCCCAAACAAAGCCTCCGAGAATGTTGAAGGAAGCAAGCCTTTTAAAATCAGCTTGTTCTTATAGTCCATAATGGCCCAAAGATTAAACATCTTACATATATCACAATCTTGAAGATGTTCAGGGCCTAGACAAACACAAAGCGTGTGCATCACAGAGCGGTAACTTATGACTGCACTTCTGACACTTTCTAAAACCACATAGATGGTTTTTCAGACATTTTTACAGGCAGGAAAAAAAAAATAGACAAAACATTAGTTTTTTAAAGATATAAAAGGAAAAGGATGAGATACCAACAACAGTATCTAAGACTACACTAGCGTGTAAAAGAGGATAGTGAGAAAAAAATATTACCAACAATGGTAAAAAGAATTGCACTAAATGGTATTAAGGGAGGAAATATATAAAATTCCAAAGAAAGTAATTAGATAGTGAAATAATAAAACATATCTCTAATTTTGAACACCAAGCTTAAGAGCTCACACAGACCATGTCCAAACACGAAAGCAGCAAACAAAATCTGAAGTATGTTAGGGGTTGGAGCATTATGGGTACGGGAGGAGCTCAAGAGTTTGCTAGTGGCCACAAGCCTACAATAACAGCCAAGACAGATCTAAGGATCAGATCCAAACCTAATTGTTGAGAATGAATGAAAATTGACATCACATTAAATATTTATATTACTACTCTCTAAATTCTTCCCATCTCTCTGGAGCCTTTCAGGTGTATATTAAAGTTAATACCATTGTAGATAATTTTATACAACCTTATATCACTAACTAAACTGGCTCAGACTGTTCCATAATAAACTCACTCAAGCTGCATCTTCAACTGGCTTAACTCAACTTGCACACTCCCACATTCCATGAAAAAAAAAATGTTTCACTAGAATCTCTTGAAAATCCTATTGTTGATAATATTCCATTGAAATGCAAATCAGCAAGTGTTCTATAAAATACAATCACTGTCGCACACCTCTCAACCTCATAGTTCAAGAATTCCAGACCTACTTTGGTTTGTGCTGGTTGCTCTGACTTGTATTAGCATGGGCAATACTGACAACAACTTTAATTCTGCCATACTTCTTAATGAAAACAATGTTTACCCAAAATCACTGTAAAACTACTCAGAACTCAGTATGTAAATGCATTTTCATTAGTGGTCACTAACACTTAAATTAGTTCAAATATGGAGTCGGATGTGCCTTCAACACTATGAACACTTTCAAGACACAGACCATATTAAGAAGGTGACTACTCACAGAATGCTCTCTCATCTGGCCTCAAGCATTTGATCAGGTCAATCCTAATAAACTGATAAACACACAGCGAGTTCTCAGAGAAATTTGGAAGTGATTCTTTACCTCAAACTGGACTGCGTAATTTCCTAATTGCTTCTCTAAACTTATGGCTAAGGAGACCATAGTGAAACTCAACCACATCATTCAGTACTGTTGAAGACTAACAATGCCCCCCCCCCAAAAAAAAAAAAAAAAATGAGCAGATTTTTCCAGCACATATACTTGTCTGTCCAAGATGCTCTCTTGTATTCATGCTCTTTTCTCCCTGGCATCCATCAAGGATCAAGTCTGGAACCCATACTATTCTCAGTCTATATCCTTGACCATCTTTCTTCATTAAAAGGATAGTATTCCAATGTAATTCAGTTTGGATTTCCTGATGTCCAGAGCAAACTTCTAACCTGGTTCAGCAATAACAACCTCATGGCCACTTTGTCAAAACAAGTGGTACTCTTCACCAATCCTCCTAAACTGGTCACTGCCCTTTTTCATAACAAAGCTCCTTGGGGTGATTACATAAAAATGCTGCTACAAGTATTGTGGACTAAAGAGAGACCATGCTGTCAATTTTCACTATAACATCTGCCAACCTAACCAACACATCAAATCATAAGTTAGACGTTAAGGTTGTCCTTTTCAATACCAGAAATCTAAATTAAATGACCGATCTGGAACAAGTCTATGTTTGTGTAGTGATGGAGACGTGCTTTAAATGCAATCCTCTCTGTGCCCAAGTTATATACCTATCATACTTTCAACTTCAGTGGAAATGGTAGCAGTGTTTCCACATTCAAGGATTTCATCCCTACAAACGTGATGCCCAGCAACCCTCCAAGTGAGCTCACTGAACTCCAGCTTACACGGGGCAACTCAGAACTTCAACTTACAGCTTTGTTACAGCCCCCATCCATGGCCCAAGAAGAACATAGTATACTAGCATTCCTACAAAACATCACTGTTAAAAATCGATCTCTAATTCTCTGTGACTTCAACTACCCCTCCAAAGACTTGAGTACTTCTATCTCTAATGTTAGGTAAAGCACAATGTTTCTTGGCTTGAGTGAACATGAATTCCCTGGATAAAACTGTCTACATTTCCACCAGGGGCAGGAATATGTCCTCACACGCTTGGTTCCAGCCTGCTGCTTCCCCATTGTCGGTCCCTCATTTAACTCTCTTCTAGGAACCTTGACCCTCAGAACATTCTCTCCTATTGTAAATATCACCACCTGTTTTAGAGACTTCAAAAAAAGCTAACTTTTTACAAGGCACTAAGAAATAATTGACATTGTTGCTCAGACCTCATCTACAATGCCACCTCCTTTTCAAACCTGAAGGCATCACTGACGTATTGCTCAAGTCTGATGCAAATTTTTCCTATGAAACTAACTCTCACCCTTAACATAATGGAGTCACCTCCTCAATTGTCTCCAAGGACCATACCTTGAGAGGTAAAGATTAAATGAAAAGTTGATAAGTGGTTGAGTGTACAGATGAGGAGGAAGAGGGATATGAAAGTATGTGATGTGGCCAAAGCATGATAGTATTGATCATGGGGAAATGTTAAACATTTTAAAAGTAAAAGGATACTGAGGACAGTTTATGAAAATTTGTGCATCTCCGTGCTGTTGAATGGATGGGTAGGAAAGACAAGGAAGAGGGGTAAAAGCATGGTTGTCCACTGAGCGTGTGGCTGATTGAGATTGAGATGGTATGAATGCAGTTATACAAACATGTACATCAAGGTTCTAGGATGGTGGATGAGAAGTTAACGAAGGGATAAGGTTACCATTAATGCGAACCTATGCGGATGACTTGGTCTTAGTAGCCAAGAACAAATATTGGATGAAAGAGAATTTACAGAACACATTTTAGCTACTGTAAGATTAAACAAGTCAAACGGAAAAAGGTTTGGATATATGATAAAAAATAGTAGGAATTTATTTTACCAGACCTGAAATTTACATTTTAGGGGTTAGGTTTGGATAGAAACAAGTAGTAAATGTACTAAGCCTCCTCTGCTTATTACCTAGATCTTAATG
Organism: Protopterus annectens; assembly: GCF_019279795.1. Classification (NCBI taxonomy): domain Eukaryota; kingdom Metazoa; phylum Chordata; order Ceratodontiformes; family Protopteridae; genus Protopterus; species Protopterus annectens. The sequence goes on along the minus strand of NC_056745.1, from coordinate 765,493,582 downwards.
CCATCCTATAATATTTCTATATACACATAAATATATACACACACACATATATATATATATATATATATACACACACACACACATATATATGATCTACACACACATA